>NW_019720562.1:445396-486389 GCF_002891405.2 Cryptotermes secundus
GTGTGTGTGTGTGTGTGTGTAGGCACGAGTTCGTGGGTTGGTGGGAGTAAGCTCCATACATTGTACGTGTGATCAATTTACGCTTCGGTCACTTTATTCCTTGTACCGGCTGCACAGAAAGTAGGAAATGCCTATAGACGGTTTGGACCTAGTGACCGATATGTCCCTTCCCCTGGCGGGAAACAAACACTGGTCGTTAAGACCGTACCCAGTCATTTTACTGACTGAGCTATCCTGGCTCATATTTACAGAATGTCCAACGATAATGTTACCACATTCCTCTTGCGTTTCTATTCTCTAGTTACAAGTCGATAGCAGAAAACTACAACAGCAAACAGATAATGTAATAGACAAAAATCAAACTGTTCCTATTGGAGATATACTCGTATCAGAACGTCCGCAATTAGCGTACAAACACCATCTAAGGGTGCGAATAACGAAGTGCCATGTGATCATATTATTCTGGACATCCTAAATATAGATTCTGTACACATACTAGCATATCCAGTATAGCCTATCGTGTCTGTCCAACTTTAACAATCCTCCGAAGACACAATGGGCTCCAAATTTGAAAGCATCAATCGATACAGGTTTACTTGAGGCAATAACAGTACAAACTTACGTGATTAATTTCTAACTTCAACAAGTATTATCGAAACATGAAACATTTTAGAATAACGTCCATCACTGTCACTACACCGAACTAATAACAAGAAGTAACCTTTCAGTAACTGCTTCCACGAATTCCTTGTTTCCACAATAGAAGGATTGCAAATATGATGTTCAGTTAATACCTTGGGAGATTCGTATTCGGAAAACGAAGTTATTCAGCTGCATATGCCAATATTCCACACGATAATACTCATTCAAAACAAAATAAAAAAATACTTCATGAACTCTTTAATCTTAACAAAGATTCTCAAACCCTCATAATGTAAACATTATTCTATTTTACTTATTCGTGGTCATTTAAAGTCTTGGCTGAAGGCTCACAGATGTAGTGAGTAGTGATAATGAAATATACCATTTGGACAGTTATCTGTTTTTGCTGATTCTGGAGATACTTCAAACGCGTATTCCTATAATGGCATATGACTTTTATCAGCCCGCAAACATGTAACCTCTCATTCGACTCTCAAACTAAAGAGGTGGCACACCTCTGAATTAAAGGCTACTGATCAGGAAATGTTTATACAAAATAATCGCACTGTAGTTGCCGGTCACGGTAGCCGAGCGGTCTAAGGCATGCACTGTCTTCGCTCGCTCGGAAGCCGGGATCGTGGGTTCGAATCCCATTTAGGTCATGTATGTTTGGTGTTCGTGTGTGCATGTGCGCTTTTCTGTGTTTGTGTTCAGGTAGAGAAGCCTTGCAACGAGCTGATCACCCGCATAAGGAGTCCTACCGAATGTCTATGACCTAGTAAACCGAAGAGAAACAGAGAGTTTCATGGAGTTAGGCCAAGGCCCAAGCTGGGGCTGTAGCGCCAAAGAATAGAAAAATCGCACTGTAGTTCGGTATATCCTGTTTTTCTAAGTATTCGCTCTGATTTGAAGTTCATTTGGTTTAACAGTCCACAAGTTTCCTGTTTCCATCTGCACGAAATAATTTTCGTTGGGTACGAATCCATTCTTGCACTTCTTTTATAAATGATTCTCACTTTAATTGCGATTTCAAATATGTTTCTACTTCGGTTGTCCCGGATACACTGACCGATCTGTTCCTTAACACATGTTATAAGTCGATGACTGTCTAGAACTTGCGTAACTTTCCTGCGGCACATTCAGTTATAGAAGTGTAGAATTCATTCCTCTGAAAATTTTCAATATTTCTCTCACCTTCTCACCACAAAATTCGGATTACAGATCACTATCATTCTCTTTGGTGAACTCTAATAATGCAGCAGCCATGTTAAATGAGCCACAGTATTAGCATTACCTCAAATGAACACGAAAAAACAGTGAGGTACAAATGAGGGAAGGTTTACATTACTTACAACTGCAATCTCAGTGCTGCCAGCTTTACTTTTGAGGAAAATAATACTGTCACGTGTAAGGGTGACTACAGACGGAGTTTTGGATTGGTGATTAGATTTATTGACACCTTATACACTCAACTCGTAATTACGTGTACAAGTAATACAGCAATATCGCTGAACTACACACTTTACAGTTCACTGTAACACAGCTAGTGTCCTCAGTCTATTAGTCTCCACTATCCATTTCCTACCAACGGATTTTAACACAGCAACTATAAATTTCACTGAATTACACATACCACATATCACTGTACTACAGCACACGTAAATTCTTCAAATCATACACTAAGTTTCCTCTTCAGGGGCTGACCTTCAAGTCTAAACTGAACTAAACTCAAATAATTCTGGTGCGTCAATTTCTCAATTCAATTCCCAAGCTCATATCCTGGCAGGCTGGCGTCTCAGATCTCAACTGCCTCAAACGAGTCAAAATCAGAATCAGAGTTACCTTACGACTGGCGGTTTACCACCAGTCAGTTCGTCTTACCTACAAGCCCCTTGAGAATCACGACCAGCACTTTTTCCCCAACTGAACACTTGCAGTGAAAGTCCTTATGTAACATCCTTCTCACGAGAGGATGGGTCTGTCGTTTACAATTGCTGCTGCCCCTCGCCAGCGCAGTCATTCTCAGGTTCAAGTCCTGCGTGACTCATGGACAAATTTTACTGTCTCAGATTCGAGACTCCCCCAACCTGGAAGGCCAGATCCACTATTTATATCCCCAGGAACAAGGTGGCCCGGTTATACCCCTACACACTGGGTTCCCTTTTCGACGCCTCCTATGCCTCCCAGAGCTACGGAGGAGGTATTCGACAGCTCAAACGACCTGCCTTATCCTTTTATAACCCCTTGGCATGGACCGAAAGGAAAACACAGCTCTTCTTCTGTTGCGTATATTCGTTTACGCGCAAACGCGTTTACTCAACTGTTCCACAGCAACGGCTGTATGCGTCACATCTCGTATCGTGACGTCTCCTCTATTGCTGCGTGCAGGCATTACCTAGCAACAGCTGTTTCTCTGCCTCCACGGTTCTTGCTTTGAACAAATACGCCGTAACACTTTTTACTTCCTGACTTACTTTCGTCTAAGCTCCATTGAAATATAGAGTACGATTATTTAATTCAAGCAGAAATTAGGCATAGGTCTAGTTCATACAGCATGTAAGATGACATAAGAGGTTGCTGTTTGTTTACTAAAACAAGAGTCTAGGTTTATATCGTGCAATATAGTCCGGATAAAACACTTCTGTAGTCCTGTATTTATAACTGACAACAAGGAAAGGTAACGTTTGTTATCAAATTCGTCATTAAACAATAACATTCAAGGCACATGCCACAGGAAATAACATTTCTGCGGTAAATACGAGCTATAACTCGACAGATCACAAAGAGGACTGCAACTTCATCATCTCTGTAACTGTTCAAAACAATAAGTTTCCATCTTCTCTGACAGACTTCAGTAGCTGATCATAATGATTCCATTCAGGGCATGGGTGTTTGTGTGCAGGTAGAAGCCTTGCGACGAGCTGATTACCGGCCCAAGGAGTCCTACCTATGTCTAAGATCTAGTAAACCGAAGTGAAACGGAGAGTTTCATGGAGGTAGGCCTATGCCCAAATGAGGGCTGTAGTGCCAATGGGGGGAGGGGAAGCATTTCAGCAGAAAGGCAATACACGACATGCAATTTAATCGAAAACAAGTGCTATATAAAAATTCAAGATATTCTACATAAAAAACACAATTTGTTTATTATCAAAACTAATCGGTATCTTAGGTTCAGCCAAAGGCATCATCCACCAAATATTACATACACAGCAGCATACAGTGCCTGAAAGAGATCTCAGAAACTCAGTAAACAAAACATGTCACAAAGTTACAACGATCACATATTTTCTGTGCACACATCTGTACTACAGCTACGCTGAAATGGGCAAATTTGTTGGGCGAGGGGTGAATTGACGGGTAAAGTAAGAACCTGTTCCACAAATACTATACAGATATCAACAAATGTGAGGTAAGAGAGAATACATGTTATGCACAAAAAGAGAGCATGTTTGGTCTCAAATTGTTAACTTTCAAGAATCCTTTGATAAGATTCACAGAATGCCTCTACGGTTCAAATTAGATGAAAAGGAGCTTCATTAGTTTTCTTGTCAGTGGGTTACATGGAATATACAAGGGACTTTCTATGTGTACAAGACAGACCTCATTCATGTAACCTATTTGCAGAAAATAAACTGTGGTTAGAGAGTAGTTCCCTCTATAGGCAGCCACTTAACTTCGTCGTATTATAAAGTTGGAAATCAGCAGCATACACCCACCCACAGAGACGGAGGTCCGGGGAAAGGGTGAAGCTGTCCTTTCCGATATGTGTCATCGACATTATCAGATTCAGATTCTGCGCACCAGAGCCTCAGCCCCTTATTCAACCGCTACCATCATCCCTGACGGTTAAGGGCCTCTACTGATCTAACGATCAGACTGCAAAGAGCAGAATGGAAAGTATCCAAAAATATTTCTATTATATACACCACAAACTAGGCACCCGGTAGCGTAATTGGTTGAGGGGCTATGCTACAAGCCGGATGGTTGCGGGTTCAAGTCCCGATGAGGCCATTGGATTTTTTTCATTTGACCTAATCCTTCCAGCCTCACTAGGGCCCTGGGGTTCACTCAGCCTCTAACAGAAATGAGTACCAGGAATTAATTAAATAATTTTCCTGGGGAGTAAAGCGCGGCCGGCGCGTAAGGCTGACAACCTTACCGCCATCTTTGAGCCGATTGTCTATATAATGTGGGACCCTCAACGTCTCACAACCCTATGGGCCTTCACGGCCTGTTACAGGGATAGCTTTCCTTACTTACTTTACACCACCAATTAGGGCACAGAAATATGACTTGATATAGAGGAGAACGCGAAAGAGTACAATTAAATTATCCGCAGGAAATACTCAAAACTGAAACACGCAAAACATTATTTGAGCTACAAGATAATAACACGTAAGGAAGCGAGATAATTAGCCAAATCCGTTGTGAAGCATGGACGTTAGGCCTTTCTTCTCCTTCGGGTCCAGAATGGCTCTAGGGGACCAGAACAGCCTTCTATTAAACCCAGATTTATATTCAATCTTCTCTCACCACGAGGACAGATCGTGGTAAGAGAATGCAGAACAACAAGGCAGGTAATTTACTGCAGGTAAGCCTATACTGAAAGGAAAAACAAATGAAGCAATATTCGCATGCTTCCTACAAGAGATCTGAGGTTCTCACGGAGGTGCATATGATGATTATGGTCTCTGATTGTGACGTCATGCAGTTTTGTACATAGGTACATATCTACCTATGGGTGTGAAACGTGGCCTGTCACTTTCATACAAACGTACAAACGTATGAAAGGGAGATTCTCAGCAACACATCTGGATCCACAAAGAAGAGAGGGATTTGTACATTACATAACGATGAACTTCCTGATGTAACGGGTCACATAATAATGTTAGACCACAGAAATTGAGGACGTAGGAATGGGCTACGCATGCGCCTATATGGAGGGAAGGGGAGGGGAAATAAAGAATTCATAGAACTTGTTCATGGGAACCTTTTGGGTAACGTTCACTTCTAACACAGGAAAGAAGACGGGTTTTAGGAAGGTTGGTTCCGAAGCTGAGAGGTGGGTGGATATAGTTCCGCTCCATTTCCAAGGGGGTCTTCAGTATTAACGGTATTAAAACCTCAGGGTTGTGCTACTGTAGTGTAACTTTATTGATTACACTACTACTGTAACAATTAACAAGTGCTACACACGAATGTCTCCACGTTGTACAGACCGGGTCTGGGGCCAATCCAACTTCCTATCCATTGGGTACACGGAGCTCTTTCCCCGGGGTTAAGGTGGCCGAGGCGTGAAGCTGACCACTTACCTCCAACTAATTCTGAGGCCCAGAAAATGTGGATCTATACATCCAATCCCTCATACGCCTTCATAGCGTAGTACTTAATTAATGAAGCACAGGGAAAGCTTTCCCATTAAACATGAATATGTTGTGACTGATGTACGGTTTACTCAATATATAAATTCAAGAATGATTTAATTGGGGATATAAAAACAAACTAATCCATAACATCTACGATGTGAAATACGAAAATGCGTTTAACTCTCCAAAATACGCAATGATCAGAAAATTGCATGTTATATCACTAACATTGTAAGATGCTTAATTTCGTCCATAAAATTAACTGCTCATATTTAAAAAGGGCATTTTTTCTTGCCAAACTTGAAGAATCTCAGGATATATTTTAGTAGAGGAATTATGGGTTACTGAACAGAGGTGACCCTGCATTATAGCAAAAAACTGCTTAAAACGGAATTCCATGGGATATTTTTTATCAGTGCAATACCTTATAGATAAAAAAATGCAGAACAGGGGTATATTCCCTTACTGTCAACCGAAATCAGCTTCTAAATTAATGCTAGATTTGTAATAGGGCCCACTACACTGTTATCTAGAGGTAGACTACAATTTTCTATGTTTTATTTTTTATAACTTCATCGAAGGAGGCAAGCAGTAGCGTAGTTGGTTCAGCCGGAAGATCGCGGATTTGACTCCCGATAAGGTCATTGGATTTTTTAATTGACCTAATGCTTCCAGGGGCACTATGACTCTCTTGTCGACTCAGCCCCTAAAAGAAATGAGTGTCAGGAATCTTCCTCGGAGTAAAGGTGCGGCCGGTGCATAAGGCTGACAACCTCACCGCTATCTGGGTGCCGAATGTCTATAAAATGTGGAAACATCGACGTCTCGCAATCTTACGGACCCTCCACGGCCTGTTACAGGGATAGCTTTGCTATTTTTATGTCTTTCATCGCTTCATCAAAGTATTTTCAGCATATTTTGGCGGCAGTAAAATTTAACTACTTTCCATTTGTTGGAGCAGCGTTCCTTCTCAGGTAATTTCCATGCAATGCAGTAAGAATATTCAAAGCAACCATTTTTCGTTAAATTCTCCATCTTCCGTTTATCTCCTGTTACATACGGTAGTTTCCATTTATTTAATGCAATTTTCTATTAGTTTTCATCAGAAAGCCTCGAAATCAAAGAAATCCAAGGTAAGGGCAGTGTTCCCCTCCTAGATTCAGTTTTAAACATGTTATACCGTATATACATCTTCCGGGGCCAGATCAATATCGCAATAAAATAGAAAACATTTGAAACCTTCTTCTTCTAATGTGAAATCACGGAACGTTTCCCATACTTATCAGCACACGAAGAAGAATTAAACTGCAGACTACTGCAACGTCACTGCTTTCACAAACGTGGTAACGCATATGCAAAATCGAGAAAACGGCAGTTCTTCGCCTTCTTGTTTGAATTATTATAATACATGATCTAATATCACATTAAAAACGGATATATGTTTTGGAAGTAAAATATGCGTTGTGAGACAGAATTACAAGAAAAGAAAATAAACTTCACACACGACATTTCTTAAATCGCTACTGGAAATGACATTGATAAAATAAGAAAGGAATAACTGGCAATCACGCGGCGACCTACACAGCTTATACCGTATAAATAATACCAGTAATACAGTGGAAAGCGTAAGAACAGATTGCATATATTACCACTAAAATGACACTGACATATTCTTCCAAAGAGACACAGATTACTCAGAAGTACGTGGAAACAAAAAAGAAGTTTAACTTCTGAACCTCGAAACAAGTTTCAAAACACTGTCCCCCAAGGGAAAAGAGAGATAAGAACGGAAAGACGATGGACCACAAAGCAAGGCCACATAACCGAAGTCATAATTCAGTTCTTTCATTAAATTACATTTCATATCGCTGAACGTGACAATTTTTCCTAAAACTCACCTCGCATTGTTGAGCAGAATCCAGTATCTGGCTTCGACGTCTTCAGGATTTCCTGTACGTAGTGGTGGCTCAGCGATAGTGACTCTATTGCAGTGACATTGAACTATCTTAGATACTGCAAGAGCAAATGTTATCCAAATGGAGCCTGAATTTGCTGGTTAGCTACGCAGCCAAACACCGATAACTTACATTATCAGCATCTAAGCAGCACTGGCCACGGGGCAGTCATTTAACAGACAAGTTGTGGAAAGATATATATATAGACTTTCTGCGTCGAAAACAAATGTAAAAACCGACAAAAGGGTGCTAAAAAAAGGAAGATAAATTATTATCAAGAAGGCGATGCAAATTGCAGTTACTACTCTGGCTTATGTTCCCAGAACCAGACGTAACATGAGTAAGGTGCGATAAGTGTGCGGTGTCACCAAAATTTGAAGATGTAGATGACCGAAGAGCCTTTGTTTGTGTGATGTGCCACTGGTTAAGCAGTCTGCTTTTACCGGTTCTCACGGTCTCTTCGCTTGCGGATTTCTTACATTTTTCCTTCTACCTTGAAGATGGAGGCGATACGTTCCTCCGAAACGTCGGATAACACCACATATACACGGTGCCAAATCCCAGAAGACTGCTTTCTTCATAGTCACCGCCGTGAAAGCCTCAAATCTTACTTACTTGTTATTCTTTCACTTATGTTTTGAATTTTCTCTTTCCCGGCTGTAACACAGACTATCGTGTTTTCCTCAGACTATCCAGGCAAATATTGGCATAGGCCACGACCGCCTTCTTCCGCTCCTTTCCAATTCACTAGATACTGCCATACAATCAGCAGACGCTATATTTAGTAGCACTTACTGACAGCGTCGTTAAATACACAACAAATAAATTAACGGACTCGGAATAGTTAAGTCGGTATAGCAACGGACTACGGGCTGGACGGCAGGGATTCGATTCCCAGCAGGGTCAAGATTTTCCTCTTCTCCACAGCTTCCAGACCGGCTTTGTGCCTACCCAGTTTCCTATCCAATGGGTACCGAGGGCGCTTTATCTAGGAGTAAAGCGGCCGGGACGTCAAGCTGACCACTCACGTCCACTCCCATGGGTGTCTTCGCGGTATAGTGCATAATAAATTAAGCACCGGGAAAACTTCACCTTGCCTTTACAAATATACATACAAACTATACGAGTATGTAGCATATGCATATAACTATACGAGTCCTCATTATCTATGTTCCCGCGCTTACGTGTTTCCATGGTAATGAGCGCCATATCGTTTCCCCTACATACCTCCATCGAATCCCACACTCTCCCCCAATACTGCTCACTCTAGTGATACAAGCATCTCTGTTTCGGTTCTAAGCTGATAAACCACATCGCGGGTTCTCTTAGATTTACATCTCTTTATTCTTTATTTTCCATATTATTATTGTACCAAAGTCTACAGATCATACAAGAATTGGTAAAGCAGCATCAAACGAAGCTAAACAGCTATGGATTGGATGTTAAAATAGCCATTATTAAGCATAAGGGAAGTAGTGAGCAAGTAATGGATACTGCCCGTATGCCAGAGACGACAATTCGTACCGTTCTTAAGAACACTAAAGATTATACAGCGAAGGCTATGACAATGCTGAGGAATTCTGAAGTAAAACTTATATGAAGACGGAGTGATACAACGGAGATTATGGAATGTAGACTAGCAACATGGATAGAGGATCTTTAGAGCCAAAAAAATCCCCTACGCTTAGCTGTCATCCAGGAAAAGGCTTACATGAGGATATATGAAGTCGACTGTAGATAAAAAAAAAAAAAGCGGAGAAAGAAAAATTTGTTGCTTCAAAAGGTTGGTTCAAGCGATTTCAAAATCACAATGGATTTAAGAGTGTACAGATACAGGGAGAGGTTGCTAGAGCCGATACCGCTGCAGCTGAAGATTTTCCAGAACAATTTAAGAAGACTATAGAATGGAAAGGCTACAGAACTAAGCAGGATTTCAATATGCTCGTAGATGAAACAGGGTTATAATGCAAGCGAATGCCATCAAGTACGTATACTTTCGAAATAGAAAAATCTGCACCTGGTTTTAAGGCATCAAAAGATCGTGTCACATTACTTGTTTGGGGGAATGCAAATGGCGACAAGAAGTTACGACCGATGCTTCTGTACCAAAATGAGAATTCTCACGCATTAAGAGATGCTTCGAATTCTTCCCTACCTCTGACCGGGAAATCACAAAGAAACGCTCGGATAACTCGGCAGATTTGGCGCCACTGGTTTGTCGACTATTTTGTTCCAGAAATGACAGAATACTTGGACGAAAATAGCGTTGCTTTTAAAGTGCTTTTCATTTTAGACAGTGCCTCAGCTCATGGCCTAGATTATGTTTCCAAGTGCCCCAATATTAATGTAGTGTTCTTCACCTTCTCCATCCTCAGTTATGCAACCAGTGGACCAAAGTATCATCAGTGTTTTGAATGCCTGTTAATTACGCTACTATATCATAAAGCGAGTTCTAAAACTGACACGGAAAATAAAAATGATGTGCAGAGTTTTGGGGGAGACTTCAGGATTTCTGTGTTAAACTCATTGGTCAGGCTTGGAACGATAGTTCAACGCGTTTAATGAACGGCTGCTGGAAGAATTTATACCAAAAATCTGTACAACATGCGTTTTGAAGAGTTTAACATAAATTAAAGGCATAAAGAAATTGTAGATCTTGCTAAAACGCCCAGTTATCAGACAATATTAAATGAAAAGCTACATGGAGGGAAATGAACAATTCCTGATTCCTTGTTTAAACGCCAGTAAAAATAAATCAATCATTGGAAAAGAGTCCAATGATCCTTAACCAGGGCCCTCTGGTCCCCAGGCACCTGCTATAGTGGAAGATGATAAGATGGCAGTGTCTAATCCACTTAGTTTTTCTGCCTCTCCTTCATTTCCCGACTAGCCCTAAAGCAGCAATCAACCCACCATCAGTTCAAGTATGCCCAACTGTTTTACATTTGAAGATAAGAAAAAATGGATATTTGATTAAATTGCATTTTCATAAAATATATACAAGTCCCTTTACATATGTTCTTCATAGTAGGTATGAATGTAATTTCTGGTGTTATAAACACATTTAAATTGCACTCCTTTGTATTTCTTTTGTGTATAGAATATTTAACGTGTTTTCACTGGTATGGGTGTCAATTCCTGTGTCACGATCTCAATGAAACAATTACACGTACATAACTCCTATGGAAATTTGGTCATCGCTATAAGTAGCTTCACTATCGACTGTTATTTCTGGCCTCCATTATTCGTTTATAACGAGAACCCCCTCTATAGTAATACCTGATTATTAAACTCCCATAACTCGTAATATGAACTAGCGAAAACTGAAACTTTCAAAGGTGTGTGAAAATGCCCGAATGTTTTCTGAAGAAATCACAAACCGGGAATTATTTTGTCATGCGAGATTTAGGTTCTCATGAGGTGAATATCAAGGTCGTCTGGGATAAGGCGCACTGAGTGTATTGCAGATTTTTACTGTCGTTTTGGGAGAACGTGCTGTCTCCATCTTCATGGTAGCGGGAGACGCCATACCCTCCGAAACAACGTTAAACATCTACTAACCTACACGGAATCATATTCCAGAAGACAGTAATCTTAATCATAAACTTGGAAACGAATATGGAAGTCACTAGATTTCTAGAGCGTAATTCAGCATCTAGCTCCATGCTCAACTCAAGCGGCTACTGGACGTGACTCCCGCAGTAACTGGCTACTAACGTCAGATCCTATAGTCCTATGTTACACAGAATGTTCTGCGTTCCATTTTAAGGTGCGTAAACACAAGAGCAGGCGAATGTTGGGCGCGAACAGCTCGTGAATGTTCCTTTTGGAGCGGTAACTTCAAAGAAAATGTTGCAGGACATTCACTCTGGTGTGGGCGTGCTTGCTTACTGTGTAGCAACCTCCATCCCGCCAGTTGCTTTCATACCTCTGAACTGTGTGAAAGATTTCACAGTTATTGGCTCCTATCCATCCTCATCACTGGCAAAACATCACTTTTTGAGCCATAGCTTTTCCTAGAAAATTCTGATAGATTGCATCCTGTTTTCGATTCTTTGGATTTCATGACAATAACTTTTTACAGAGCAAGGTCGTCAGCCCTGCATCCAACCCACAACCTGGAGAACCAGGTACCTGTATTTATGTTTCCCAGTGATATGGTGGACCAGTTATAGCCCCAGGCAGCGGGTTCCTTTTTCATCGCCTTCTACTCTAGTACGACTACGGTGGAGGTATTCCAAGCCGCCTACACGTGAGGATTTGCCCGTATTATTGATACGAAATAGAACGAAGAAAATATATTAGACCTTATCTAAAACCGCTGTGAAAAGTATGAGCCAAATGGTTAAATCACAGAAACAAAACTAAAAAGAACTATGCATGGAACGAGATCACTTCCAGTTTACACATACAGTATATCTAGCACACATAAAAGAGAGAGAAAAAAGAATGTAATTTTGTCACAATAAAGATACGAGCATCTGAAAGTGAAGAATATGAACTCTGAAATGGGAACTGATGTAACAGCTTCCACCACGGGGTTCGCGCATAAAGCTCTTGTTTTCGCAGGCCAAAACCCAAATGGGACTACGCGTAACATGGCAAGAAGCGTGGAGCCACTAAGGTAAAATAAACGTAAAAATCTTCACATATTTCGATTTATTTACAACTTACTACGTATGTGTTACAAAACTTAATTACAATAACATGAAGGGGTAATGATAATGAGAAAATAGTAAATATAAAGAGTAAGTAAAGTATGTATAGGTATCCCTTTCACAGACCATGGAGGCCCACAGGGTTGTGAGGCGTTGAGGTTCCCACATTTTCTAAACAATCGGTTCACAGATGGCAACCTTACGTGCCGGCCGACCTTTACCCACAAAAATATTCCAAGAACATTCCTGGTACTCATTTCTGTTAGAGGTTGAGTCGACCCCCGGGCCATAGTGTGGCTGAAAGAATTAGGTAAATTGAAAAAATCCACCTCATCGGGATTCGATCCCGCGACCTTCCGGCAGTAAATATAAAAACGATGTAAAATTATACAGAAGCCATACCTAAACCAGCATACGTCTATTAATTCGCTTATACATACTGCAATAGGACGGCTGAAAGCCGGAATGGTGGAGCCAAAGACGTCCATTGCTAGATAACGTCTAGGTAAACATCTGTTGCGGTGCAACAAGTGTTAACAAAGGCATTCCCTTGACAACACAAGAGAACAGAGGACTGTAAGACATGATGACTTCTATCCCGGCTGCATGGTACAGTTTACTTAGTATAGTACATTTTCGAAAATTCCGCCTTCAACATCAATGCACTTTGCAACTCGTGTGAGGACATGGCGCGTTTCTCGTCTGCACAGTGTACAGTGTATACGGTACAGTGAAACCGTACGGAATAGGACACATGTGTACATAACACATTTTTGCTTAGAATGACCGATACTATGACCTCCCAGAATATTAACCTTTCCATCTGGGACACCCTGTATATATACACACGCACAGACACAATGCACTCTGCGTGCCGACGTGGCTTGCAAGAAACAAGCCTGCCGCCAGCAAGGCGACGTCGCTACATCTGACCAAATATCGATCCCTAAAGTTTCTACAAGCCTACCGTACCCTAGAATTTGGCGTATTTGTTGACGGCCCGCTGGAGGGGAGAGAATGTACGCAGGTGAAGTGCGAGGAGCGTGAAGCGGGAGGTCAGTTCATTTTGGCATGACATTAGATTTGCGCCGGGACTCAGAATTCACACAGAGTATTATCTCCTGGGATATGACGTTGTCTAGTCCGCTGAAAGCCAACCAACGTTTCGGAGGAGCATATCTCCTCACTCTGGCTTCTTGTTTGGCTTATTCTTCGACCCTGAAGATGGAGGCGATTTCTTCCTCCGAAATGTCTGTTGATTTTCAAGATTTTCATAACCACGGCTTTGACAACCTCAAATTACACAGAATTCATGAACTTCCAACAACTACAAATCTCATTCTATATTTTTTTAAAATAAATGCAATACTGTCATGTTAATTAAATTATAGTCACGGTACCACATACAAGATATACTCAATTGCATTAAGGACCCGACAGTAATATAACTCCTATATTTACATACTAAACCTTCATGTACGAGTACTTGAAGCGTGTAACTGGTTCGAGAATATACGGGCATAAATTTGTATCCATAATTAGCGGTATCACCTAGGCCGTGCCATAGCTTGGCGGTTAGTAGCCGGCTTCCCACAGCGGCGGCCCGGGTTCGAGCCCAGGTCAGGCCGTGGGATTTGTGGTGGACAAAATGGCACCGGCAGGTTTTCTACGAGTACTTCGATTTCCCCTACCAGTTCTCATTCCAGCGACTACTTCACATTTATCATCACATATCATCCAGGGCTGGTACAATAGGGCAATTAGTGGCCGACGTACCAAATGGACTCAGCCTCACACCCCCACAAGGGAAAAACTAGAACTAAAACTAGCGATAGCACCTAGCAAGATAGTTAAGCAGTAACGCTCTAGACTTTCAGCCTGAAGGTGCTCGGTTCGATTTCGGCAGGGAACCGGTTATTGTTTCCCGCGGTTTTCCTCGGATCCTCCAGGAAAATTCCGGAATAGTGCCTCGATTCGGGCACGACCGTCTCCTTGCAAATCCTTTTCAATTCACGTCTCCTTGCAAATCCTTTTCAATTCATTATTCATCAATCCTACAATTCGACGCCCATCCGGATACCAAAAGAATAGTACAATAACTCACAACATAGCATCGGAAGCTCCCGTCTTCTACTGGGTTCTTCTTATAGTACACAGTATCGAAATAATAAAAATACTTATAGCCTGTGGTAAAGATAATTTATGACTCATATAGGTGACATTACAAAAACAAACGGAACACTTCCTGAGTAAACTAAACAAGATACAAATACCAATATTACATTTTTGGAAGCATACACATACACGTACATATGAATGCATCAGGTTCCTCAAGTCTCTATGAGGATCGCTACAGCATAAACAATCAAAATGGCGAAACAAGTTGCGACCGATTTTTGATTCCAGCCCCACTTTACACTTTACGCCCTATCATTTCAGGAATACACGTAAATGGATAAAGTTTAATAAGGAATAAATTAATCTAAGTAAATTTGAGGTCAGAGAGTAAATACCTACAAACTGGAAGGCAGGCCGGTTATGTAGGTGTAAATCGGCATCTAGCTGGGCTGGAGATCATGACGCTTGAACATCACAAGAACGAAATCAATTATATTCATGGGTTCGGTAAACGCACCTACATACGAATATAATATCACTGCTTCTTTCCAAAGGAAAAAGTTTTCGGTTTGCGACGCAGAGGCTGTTAGTCTCAAAGTTCAAGATTTTAAATTAATGTACTAACCTGCTTTCCTATATATATATATATATATATAGTAGGGGTCACGTGAACTCTGCGTTTCCACTAATGATGTCACATAACCCCACTCCTCCCATCATTACGAAACGCTCGGTAAACACCTCTCCCCGCTAGGCTGTGACGTCAAGCAACAGGCGAGTCCGTGTAGCGACTATTGCTAGGCAATGCGTAAGTTGAAACACGTGACAATACCTGATATCTGCTGCCGAGCAGCAATGTGTTTTCTATGTTGTCCGTGCCGAGCCTAAATAAGGAGCAGCGAATGGGTTCGAATACCTCCACCCTGACCCTGTGAGTCGTATAGAAGGCAACGGACGAGAAGGGAAGTATCAAATCTGAGACAGTAAAATATGGTCACGAGTCCCAAAGTACTCGAACCCGAGAAAGACTGCGCTGGCAAGGGTCAGCAGCATATACAAAAGACAGACCCGTCCTCTCGTCAGAGAGTACGACCCACAAACACAAGACCGAAACTGTCAAAGAGTAATAAATATCTAGTCATGAGCCCCAGATGGGGCTCGACACCAAGACTGACTGACTGACCGACCGTCAGTCGCAATGTGACTTTGACTCTGACTTCAGGAGAACTGAGTAGTGAGTACTGAGTTACGAGAGAGTTACTAGATGGAGTATTGAGTAGTGAGTATTGAACCAGTTACTAGTATCGAATATGAGTTGAAGTCCAGCAGCTATGAGGTGAGTTGTATCGAGTGAATGGCAGCGACTCCAGCAGGAGAAGTAATTGTGATACTGCGGATGGCAGTGATTGAGAAATTGTAAATTGTGTAAGTGTAAGAACGAGTGTGGAATAAATTCGCTATATCCAAAACGGCGTGAAGTTATTTGTCGCGTGACATACCCAACACGTGACAATATATATATATATACAAATTGAAACGGAATCTTCGTAAACTCGGAAAATTCCTTCATACTTTTGAGCGTGAAGCGTGCCTTACACAAGTCCGTACGGTTCCGAGATTTGGTGATGAGTGAGTCTCAGTTTTGAGATTACTTGTGCCTTCTCGCGGCGTAACTCCCAAAATTCAAATATATTGTGTCACAGAAGAATATATACGTTTCGTCACTGACTGGAAGTTTTCAAACGCGGTACTATGTTATAATTTCATAATTTCTTACAGAGCCCTGACTGGGAGGCAATCCTAACGGGCATTCCACATGTATTTCTAATTCAAGTTTGTGGGAATGGCACTTCGTATAAACCCACTGAAGGACTACATGTCAGGAACCCGGGCATTCAGGCGGCATAGGAATCTACATTTCCCATAAAACACCGTTCCGGATCCGTAAGACAATGGAATACAACGTAGTAATACAATAAGGTTCAACCAACATCGAAATGTATAATCCAAATATGAAAACTGTCAATAAGTAAGTATAATAAAGTCTTAACAATAAAGTTAATTAAATTAATTATAAGAGCCTCAATAAACCAGGGTCAAAACGGAAAAGGCACAATGCTTTTGTGTGGTTTGAACAGACGAAGTCAGACATATCTGTGCAGCGTTTATTTAGAAACACGTTTCGTAAAGATCCACCAGGAAGAAATTAGATTTATTCGTGGCATTAACAATGTTCTGAAACAGGATGCTTGTGCTAATGCAAGTGTCCAGGGAGGCTTAGGATTTTTCTTTTAATGTCTATTTTTTTTTTTTTTTTGCAATCTGTAAAAGTTACAATAAGCAAACTGTGGGATCAAACAATATTGGCTTGTAGGAGGCTACTCATTAGTAGACGCCTTTAGTATAATAATCAATACAGATTAGTTGTGTTTAGGCTTAGAATATGTGAAAAGAAAACTGACGTGCGACTTCGTACTATGCATGTACGCAGCCGAACAAAGTCAACAGTCAGGGCTAGCCGACAATTAGGTGTCCCACCTCGGACTGTAAGGAAGACTACGGAAACGATCAGTCATGAAGCCTTACATGCTGCATATGGTTCAGGCAATTACAGATGACGACAAAGAGTCTAGGTTTCGGGTATCGTCACTTATTTCCGTAACACCCCCCATTTCGTGATATATCTTTCAGAGTGTTGCAAGAGTTACGGATCTTGTGACTGAATACTCGAAAGATGGTGCAAAATGCACTATATGAGTGATTCTTACAGCTCAGTTTATGGAGTCAGCCGGAATTAGAGAAGAATTTCAAACATTGCGTGAAATCGACATGGTTGTTTGCGTTTTGTGCCTGTGGTTGTAAAAACGCCTAATAAGAGTTAACTGTATTAGTATCTATTCCATAATTATGCCATGTTGTGTTTAAATATGTAGGGGTCTGAAATGTGTTGGGCGCTTAACTCATAGCCTGTTCTCGAGAGGTACATCAGCTTGTCAGTTTTACTGATTCTTGTAATTTTTTCCGGCTTATGCATACCGGTGGCAGCGTTACGTGCATCAGTACAAATATTTGTAAGCCGTATATTCGAATTATGTTTGTTTTTCTGTTTCCAGTATGTGACTCTAATCCTTTCCTAAAATTCTGATATTCAGTACTGGACACTTTCAGTAAAATTTATTAAAACTGTTGTACTTAACAGAAGAGCATTTTTTATTTAGTTCACTTGTTGAAATCTACAGTATAAAGGGTGAAATTCCAAATCTGGTAAAGCTGCACCAATCAAACATGCCTTCTCGTATAAGGAATATGAAAACACAACCCTGGAAGTATTTGTTAGGAAACCTTTGCGGGACTGCAGTATCCGCAGATGTTCCAGATATTATGAAATTCCGTGTTCAACATGCTGTGAAGACAAGTGAACATCTTAAAGCTCGGTGTAATAATCTCAAGAAGTCTGAAAGTGCCGAAGTCGGTAAACCATTCACTCTACCTTCTGACTTTGAACTCAATAACCAAATATGATATATGCAAGCAGGACCGGATCTTAGTTTCGGACTGATAGTCTCTCAAGTCAGAAACCTAGTATACAGCTGTTTGGCGTAGAAACAGGGGACCGCTGGCAGGTTTAATACTGAGGGGAAAACCTGGTGGAAAAAGGCGGTACAAAACGTTTAGACAAATATTCTATTTGATTCTCAGGCGACCGGAAAATCTGTCACGATATCGTGCCTCCTATGTAAGTCCTATCTTAATACAAGGACTTTATGATTGCCTGGAGATGATGAACACGGTATGAGGAACTCCGCTCACAGAATCTGAACGGTGACGAAGAAGAGTTAATGTTTGCAACCATTGAGTCCAAAGTATTTGTTTTTCAAATGGATACTTGCGGTCATGGAATACCATTACCACGGAATTACGAAGCTCACCACGCGTTTCCGAATCTCTCGCACGGAAATGTATTAAGAAATACCTAGGCTTTAATAATAAAACTTTGTATTTAGTTCCAACTAGAAATAATTTACACAAAATATAACAAATTAAAATACAGGCGTGAATTAGGCACCTTTAACCCATAGTATACCCAGAATCCTTTACTGGACAGAAGAAGATGAGGATATGCTATCCCATGTTATGTTGGTGATGAAGCCAGTTTTCACATTTCAGGCTATGTAAATCGCCATAATGTGAGAAAATGGGGGCGGAACATCCACACGCCAGAGTTCAACATTTGCGAGAGAGTCCGAAAGTGACTGTTTTCTGTGCTCTGTTCAAAAAGATTTATGGTCCGTTTTTCTTTACTGCGACAACTTTAACCTGAATTGTTTACTTGGATATCCTCCAAGACTGGTTAATGCCTCGCCTTAATATAGGCTTCGGAGAAAATTTAATATTTCAACAAGTTGCGGCACCACCCAGCTATCACAACGTAGTATCAAGATTCCTAATTGGGAACCTGACCGGACGATGAACTGGTCGTGGAGGACCAAAGGCATAGCTTCCCAGCCCGCTGCCTATTGACTTCTTCCTATGACGCTGCGATAAATTCTATTTTATGTCCCTCCTCTACAAGCTGTGGAGTCCACTGACACAAATACCCTAACAAAGCATGCAACGGGTTCAAATATCGTTTGTATGTGGTCAGGGTTAGTTACAGGTTGAGAAGGAGTAAGTTTTTAAGTTACTACTCCGAAAAATGTAAAGCTGACATTTGTTTGTCGGTTAGTTTACTCGCAATACATTTTCTAAAGTCTTCAGTTCTCTTCTAACATTCCTGTATATTTCAATTTACCAACCAAAAAGTTACCGATACTGTCCGCAAGCTGTACAGTAACAATGGTATTATTAAGACAATATATCCCGAAGCGTGGTACGCTGGTGGACAATAATGAGAAGTAAAGATATTTACACGAGCGTATAAAGTCTGGTTCCATCAGTAGGAAACTGTATACATTTCAAATAATTCGTTTTATTCTTCACACCAATAACTTTCTTCTCATGAATTAGCACTGTTTCTAGACCATAAATTGTGAAGAAGTAAGATTTAGTGTAAAGAATCGTTCGAACTATTACTGAATTTAATCCGCTTCAAGATTTGTGCTGTTTCATAAAACGAAAATCCACAGCAGCTAAAAATGGAATACATCTTCAATAACTCTCATTATCACCATTGTATCCATGCGTCTGTATGCGAAGTGAGCTATCTGAGAACAGTTTGTAACGGCTTCTTGGTCTCCACACCTTCAGGAACGTAATGTCACTCTCACAGCCAATGAGATCAGATATCGAAAGACAGGACAAAAACATCAATACTTCGACGAACACAAACTGCTTTCTGAGTTATAAAAGGCTGGTTAAGATCGATTATCAACCAGATAAAAACATAGGGAAATCACTGTACGAAAGAACTCTCTATAGTTACTATGAGTAATAGAATGCGGTCGCATTTTATGCGAGGACTGCGTTCTTGAAGACCTCGCATAACATATATGATTCTTGCCGAACTTTCTGAGTCAGCATTATTCTAAACTTTGCGCAAAATGAGTCTTTATTATTTTTTTTAGATCGCAATATTTCAAATTCATATTAAATGTGACCGCACAGTAGCTCGATCATAGTTTCGCGCAGTCTACGGCGCTTAACAATTATTACACTTGACTTAAGGGTTTATCGTACGAGACACATATTCATGAAATAAGGTACTTATTTAACTAATTTGTATTGCTAGTGGGGTGGGACTAAGTCCCTTGTACTGCGGCCACTTCTGGCCTATTGTACCAGCCCGATGATAGGTGAGGGTCATTGTGGAGCAATTGGTGGAATGAAGATTGGCAGGGGAAACCGAAGTGCTCGGAGAAAACCTGCCCCAGCGCCACTTTGTCTACCACAAATCCCACTTGACCAGACCCGGGATCGAACCCGGGCTGTCGCGGTGGGAAGCCATGAGCTATGGCGCGGCCTACTTATTTAACTAACTCCATGGAAAAGAACCCTTCTTGAGACGACCAACTGTCGCTTTACTCTTCTATGGAATCGTAACGTTAATTGCCGTGCTGCATTAGAAGTTCTCGCCACGGTGACTATGAAGGGTACGATCTTCTGAGTTACAACGCCGTGCAGTTCGGAGAGGGCCCGACGTTTCTAATGAACAACTCTCCTCGATCTTCAGGGTCGAAGAGAAAGCCACGTAAGCAGACGCAAGTGGCAACCTGAGCACCGTCGGTCTCTTTCCGAACTACAAGACGTCACAAGCCAGAAAGCCACACTGTTCATTAATTACTGTATTCACAAGTGCCCACCACTGGTTCCTACTCCAAACCATAAGAATCCAACAGGCATGCTCACATCTCATGTATTTAACATCCATCGTAATATTACCCTTCCATCTAAGTCTAGGTCTTCCACACGGTCTCTTCCTTTCACGTTTACCGAATAAATTTTGTAAGCATTTCTCGTCAATCCCATACATGATTCGATGCGATGTACAACTTATTTAACACAATATAAGTGTAAGAGTTCACGTTGGTAGTTAATGCAAATTTCTGGTCCTAACAGGCTGATACCGCAGGTAAACTAGAAGTACAAGGGTACGGAGGCCACTAGTGGCAACACATTAAGAGAAAGCTCTCCGAAATCTGTAAAGCTGTTCAAACGTTGTCAGGGGACATATACATGGAAACACGAACATATGGCGAGACAATCTTTCCTCACAAAATCAGCAGAAGTAAAACTTGTATCGCTATTGCAGTACTGAGTACCGTGAAAAACCTAACAAATTTCATACATCTAAGAGATCTGCAGGTTGGTCTTGTAGTAACTCTTCACACATGCAATCAGAGGTTCTCGGTTCCAATCCCGGATTGTACATCGGCTATCCTACGGATTCTCGTGGTTTTCCTCAGTCCCTCTATGCAAATGATGGGACATTGTCTCGATTAGGTTACAGTCACTCACTCCTGAATCCTTTCCAGCTAGTCAGTCATCCTATCACTGGACAGTATGTAGTCCAGATGAGTGCTTTTCAGCTTAATCTGGCCATGGAATACTTTCGCAGTCGAAAAATATTTAAGGAATCCCTAATAAAGTCTTATGAAACATATGAAACTAAGAAAGACTAGACCAAAAATATGTAACAATAATAAGAAGTAAGCTTTAAACAAGGATACGAGATCACAATACTATTTAACTGCACATTTTTAAAAACAAGAGTCATATTTCATGTATCTCATGACACATGTATGTCAGAAATGACGCTTATAAACTTATATAACACATTTTTGCAACTGTCATTGCGAAGTGGTTTCTTCTTCTTCACAAATCCTTCTTATGTTTGGTCTGATATTGGAAAGTTGAATTTTCCAATCTGGCGCTGCATGTAGTCTGTTTATGTATTTTGTTATCATTTTCTTATGTTGTAATGATATTTTCTTGCAGAATTCCGTGGAACGTCACCTGGGAAACGCTGGGTCTAGATACTGACAGCATCGTAAAGTAACCCACAAAGAAAATTTGCGGTTGACGGTTCTTGTCATAGGATTCTATTACTTTAGGACAAAATGATCTCACACCGAACCGGGTGATATAATGTCAACGCTCTGGGCTTGTTTGCCGGAGATGTTCGGTTCGAATCTCGGCCGGAACACAGACTATCCTGACTGAGACTTTTCCTAGATTTCCTCGGTCCCTCTAGGAAAACGGCGGAATAGTACCTGGATCTGGCCACGACGGCTTCCTCAAATAATCTTACCATTCGACGCTATACAGCCCAGATACTGACGTAAAATAACCCACAAAAAAATATTCCACGCGCACGAAGGTGGGGGATACACCGAAGCAGAGTTAACGAAAATCGCGGTCTCTTCGGTTAGCAGAAACTATGGGCGAGTGAAAAGCCANCGCTACCGGACGAGGTTTGACAAATTAAACCAACTCAACTACTATGATTGATAACACTCATTTCAGTAGATGTATTTCCAGCAGACACATCTGAACACTGCAGGTTGATGTCTCGTCACGTAAATGGAAGACGAAACAGAAATGGAAGAAGGGCTAATAAACTGAAAATGCGTGGACAACAGTAGCAAATCAAAATTATAAGCATGCTGGAATTGAGAAGTTAAATTCGGGTAGTAGTTCTCACAATTCAGTTCAGAATATATTTTAAATTCCCGTGTCGTATCCAAAAACCTGTTAAGACTAATGTAGAATTTGGTCTCTGCAAGGTAAAAGACAGATTGATCGTGTCTGAAATACAAAGCGCTGAAGAATACATTAAGGCATCATAAATAATCAAACAGTCATTAAATTAGAAACTAACAGGTGGATGGAAGATATCCCATACCCAGGGGCTGCATAACTTGTACTCATAACATGATGTTAAATGATTAAAAGATGATTATATGCGCGGTTAAAGTACCATGCATGGGATTTCCTGGTCTGTACCTTCACTTACTACTGGTAGAGAGAAAAATCAGGGATTAGATGGGCGAGACACGAAGTACGCATGAGGTAAATCCGAATTACAAAGGTTTGGTATGGGCAAAGGAAACAGACACATGGAAAACAAAGGCACAGACTGGATGATATTAAAATTTTCCTTAAAGAAATATGATGTAAAGGTGGGGTTAGTCTGAACTGGCTACGGAGAGGAACTGTGAACGCGGTAATAAAAACACTCTGGCTCCTTAGAAACAGGTATTAACTTACCTGCCTGCTTGATAACTATAAATTTCTCGAAGAACAGCCCGTATCCACGGGCGCCTGCAGAACTTCTTACTGATCGCCCTAGCCTACTCAGGACAGAAAGGGATTAAAAAAAATGCTCCCATAAACGCGACAGAAACCAGTTCGATACCTGAATGCTCAAACACAATGCTGAGTCAGCAATTCTCAGTGTAATACAGACAGCGCTGTAACCCCCTTCCCAAATTCTCAAGCATTCAATTATGAAATTACTACTATTTGCAACAAAATTTCCACTTACCGCTACAGCCAGATCCAAGACCGCTCTCTTGATGTGATGTGTTTCTGACAGTACTTTAGTTTTATATGGTGTCGGCTGCTTACCACCCAAACTCTCGGGGGGCAGACCCAACACTTCTCCCCATTCTAATTTCTCACAAATCTGAAAAATAAAGCAGTAATGTCAAACAACTATGTATTCAAATGAGTTGTATACATAAAGTTTGGGAAGCGTATAGCAATCTATGCTTCACATTTTATATTTTTATAACGGCTTACCATACAGAAGTAAATATAGTATGATTTATCTATCATTCATATACTTCAATAAAATCTAAGAATCAACTAATATTCCTATTCATGGTAGGTTTGTTAATCTGACTGCAGTAAAAACTACAAGTTATATAAGAGATTTCATACTGCGAATTTGACACGGTAACTCCAGTATTCAGTGTTTACCACATAAAATTCTATGTGGGCCCCCCAAGTACAAATTATCATTCATTGCCAGCTTCTGGCAGAGAAACTTAAAATTACAGTATAGTTCTGTATATACCTGCCTATGTGAAGAAAGACTCGTCAAAAAAAACTGTAGCCTTCATTAGTCATATTTGCTGCTTATCCCCTACGTATCGACTGGATTTCAAACGGTCTGCCAAGTTACCACATTAGTTTTGTTTCTTATCAACTACCATTCTAATGTTCAACACTGATACTGATATTGGATATATGAAGCATATGACTCCAATGAATGAATGGCGGTAAGGTGGGGAAGGAAATATCATACATACTTACGTCGGACGTGAACGGAGACAGTTTTGTCTCTTAAGGTACTATCCTAGCATTTTAGTTGCTGCACAAAGGAAAATCAACCAAGTTTCAGAGCACAGATTCAAACACGGAACATCCAGATTAAAAATCAGGCACAATGGTAACCATTACATCACTACCTTCGGTCCTCACTCTCCCGCGTAGATTCTTAAGTAAAGGATTGTTCACGAGAAACTCCTTTATGCTTCTTTCCAAGTTTCACTCAGTGTATCTCGATGAAGTTCCTTCACGCGTGGGTTCTACATATGAGAAGTAACTTAGAAATGAGCCAGAAACTTACTATACAGAAGACGAATCGATAGGTGAAACAGCGATAAATCCAAAGGTAAAAAGGTAAAGTTGTCCTTGTACTTAATTAAAGCACCATGCCCTGAAGATGTATGGAGTGAGGTATTCTTAACCTCGGCAGGAGATGGATGTCAGTGGTCAGCTTCACGCCCCGGCAGCTTAACCCCTGGGGTAAACCCCTCGTTATCCACTGGATACGGGGCTGAGTGAGGCCCAGAGCCGGGCTGAGAGATTCCCTGCCGGGAATCGAACCCCGGCCGTCGAGCCCATAAACCGTCGCTATACAGACTGAGCTCCCCCAACAACAAGAATTTTCTTTTGTGATTCAAACCGCATCAGTGAACACATAAAGTAATTAGTAACATAGCACAACTGCACTCAAACATAGCAGTACTATTCCGCTCACCTTAATTTCAAGTAAGACGCACATGGGGATGTTGACTAGCTTTAGGCCAAGCAGACCTCAATGCCAGTCATTCACAACTTTCGCGCCAAGACACTATATCAAGAATCCTCCAATCGAAACCTGTAGAACCCTCATTTACGTGTGTTTCTTAGTCCCTCCGCTTCAGAATTGGAAGATTATTTCAGAATATCTCTTGGTCGTTCCAACAGCAATCTTCTCTATTTCATAACTAAGTCATACATAAACTGGTATGCACCTTCACTGGCATAAGAACAGCAACTAAGCTGGGAGGTGTGAAATGATCCAAAACTAAATATGGTAGCACAGATGGTACTCTGCCATTACGGGATGTGATACTACTACGACACACAAATCAACTTTCCTTCCACAATTCGTACGTCGGAATAGTGCAAACGATAAGATCCATCTATCGAATAATATTGCGACATCATGTCTGAAAGCAGGAATAGTTCGCTGTTAGGCAACGGCCGTAAACAGGTTCCCGCGGAAATGTACACGCACGCAACAACAGAAGAACTACCGTTTCTATGCAACGGTGAGGTAGGCACACCCCTATAACAAGAGAGGAATTGTTAGGAAACGGTGTTTCTATGTGGTTCATGCCCAGTTGTTATAAGCAGGAGAGTTTGAAGCAACAGGTAAGTTGTCAGAATTAAGAGTCTCTGGAGATGGCAATCGAATAATTGAGAAGAGATGGCAAGAAAGGAATTAGTCCGTGAAAAGAAGACTTCATATGTGCTGCAGTTACAGTGAGACTGTTATAGTTCCTGTGTTAAAATCCGTTACCAGAAAAAGACTAGTGGAGAGTGTAAGAACGGTGAACTGTATATGGTGTAGATCAGCGATAGCGGTGTAACTGGCTGTAGTTCAAAATGATGCGTATATGGTGTCAATAAATCCAATCATCCAATCCAAAACCACGTCTAATAATCACACTCCCAAATACGTGACAATATCGTCAAAGAATTCAAATTAATTCATTTGGTACAACATATGTTCTTCGAATTAATTTCAACGTTGTCTTCCCACTTACGCAGAGGTCTTCCATGCATGGAGTCCTCATTAAAACAGCACGTTCATCCCTTGTATGCTCCATGTCCTTCCAAGCAAGGAGTCCTCACTAAAATCGCACGTACTTCCCTCGTACGCTCCATGTCCTTCCAAACAAGAAGTCCTCAATGAAATCGCACGTACTTCCCTCGTTAGCTCCATGTCCTTCCAAGCAAGGAGTCCTCACTAAAATCGCATGTACCTCCCTTGTATGTTCCAGCAGAAACATTCTTGAGCAGCTAACAGGTGCTAAGCTAGTCATAAATTTCCCGCACCTTATAGAAGCCGGACGTTAAATACAGTATTCATAAGAGCAAGTCACTCTACCCTATCCACAAACAGACGAATCCAGTCCACTTCTCATGCCCTATTCCGTTACGAACCATTTCAATATCACGCTCACATCTACACTCGATCTTTCAAACTGTCTCTTCCTCTTAATTTTTCTTGCATAATTTTCTATGGAATAAGAGTTTAAAAATCAATTCGGATTTTTCAACAAAAGCAGTTACAATGTTCCCACATATAACATAAAAATTACGCTGTTCTTTATAAAGTGTTCATTATATGGCCCGAAGACAAACAGTGCCTCGTAATGTGGTGCTTCGAAAAAGAAAGTTGTGCATCACTGAGATAATACGCAGTACCTGCATAGAACCATACTGTAAGTTACTGCAGGCATTGCAAGGAAGTAGATGGGCGTATTCACTATCTGAATCCACGATCCATTACATTTACCCAATGTGAAAACATTGAAAAGGCATCTAAATTCTATATACTACGTACAAACTGGAAATTATATGAACATTAGAAGCATATCTGAGAAGGCAAACGGATAGTGTAATCACATTTCCAATATGACTGAGAGGGCAGATAAAATAGCTGTATTCCGGAAAGAAGAGATCCGTATGCACAGCTAAACAGCAGCAAATCACAGGCTCTTGGGGGCACTAACGCAAAATATCATAAATTTCTTAACTTTGCACTATTTCAGACAAAGTTCTGGTAGTAGATAACTTGCCTCAACCAACTGCTACCAGGCCAGAGACAGCCCCTTTAACGTATCAATAAGTAAATTATAATTACGGCCGTTTGTTGGATACGGCAAATCGGGGACAACGCCACAGGCCCCTCAATTCGGTACCATGCTATTTGTTTAATTTTGTGGTTTCGACCAATTTTTGTTAAGCAGCGTGTTCACGATTTGGTAGGGCCGTGGTCTCAACAAACCATAAAAATGCGTCATTAAGACCTCTCAACGTTTTAGTATTACAGCAGTTACCTACCTCAAAGGAGTGTGAGAAAGTTCGTAATAATCAACGAACATTACTAATTACTGCACATGTGCCACTTAATCTCGGGAACGACGGATCAGTAACTTACAGCTAGAAACGTTCCTACGGCAAAAACGGGGCGAATGCCCCAAGCCACGAAAATCGACATCATCACGGTAACTGTTTAATTTTGTGGTTTCAACGAATTTGACTTTGTTGAGCAGACAATTCTTTGTTTGGAAGGATGTGGTTTCAACAACAGGCACTAAAAACAGGCGGTGAAGACCCGTCAGTTTTTAAAAATGCGCCGAGTTATCTCAAAGGCGTATGCGACTTCTCGTAAAATCAACAACTCCGGTAGAACGCCGATTATCTGAATTAATTAGTGACAAAGTGGTTCGGATAATCGAAAACTCAAATAATTGGATTAAATTCTCATCCACGAAAAAAAAACACTAGTATAATGTACTGTAGTATTATAATAATAAAACTAAAAACACTTTTAAAATAGGAGAAACACGAAAAATTAATAAATGTAATTTCATACTACTGTGCTCCATTTTACTCTACACGTCCCACCTAGTTTGGAGAGGGGAAATTTGCAACCAGGAAAAGAAGTGGCCCAATTGCCTAAAAGGTTGATCACCCCTGGTCTAGATCAAAGGACCGTCAATGCGAGTGATGTATATAGTTTGTTTCTCGTTATAATTATTAATTCCGCAAAGGTAACGGGTGGAGGTGGTAGTAACTTATCAATACAAATTTGGCACAGATGAGTAAGAGGCAGTTTGCTAATAACGATGCGCCCAGCGATCGCCTGAGGCATGTGACGATACACTAGCATGAATACAAGTCAGTACTACTGTATTTTCTGTGACGTTCGAATCTGGCAAGGATACCACGAAAGCAGAAATTTTGCTAAAAGCTTCAAAGGTTATCCGGCACACGTACTCTTTGCCAAAGGATATGTTAGATTAGAAGTTCGACAATTTTATTTCTAAACTATAATTTTGCCTGTGGCTCTGTATGGGTGTGAAACTTGGTCTCTGACATTAAGGGAGGAAAAACACTGAGGGTGTTTGAGAAAGGTATTAAGGAGAATATTTGGAACGAAGAGAGAAGAAGTGACAGGAGGTTTGAGAAAACTGCATAATGAGTAGCTTCATAACTTGTACTCTTCTCCAAGTACAATTAGAATGATCAAGTCAGGGAGGATGAGATGGGCAGGGCATGTAGCACGAATGGGGTAGAAGAGGAATGCATATAGGATATTGGTGGGAAAGTCAGAAAGAAAGAGGCCACTAAGAAGACTAAGGCGTAGGTTGGTGGACAATATTAAAAGGATCTTAGAGAGATAAGATGGGATGATATGGATTGGATTGATCTCGCCCAGGATAGGGACCAGTGGGGGGCTCTTGTGAACACAGTAATGGACCTTCGGGTTCCATAAAATGCTGGGAAATTTTGAGTAGCTGCAGAATTGACGGCTCGTCAAGAAGGGCTCAGCTCCATGAGTAATAATAATAATAACAACAACCTGCAAGTGCAATGCTTCGACGTAAGTATCTGAGAGGTAATTGGATTGTACTTCAGTCATGACGATCATCTATAACGATAATTTACGGTAGTTTTCTTCACCTCTCGAATAAGATGCATCGACAGCAACTTATAATACATATAGCGGGTACTCAATCATCCTTCTCCGCTTGTAATTCGCGATATTCTTCACATGCTGGCCGACACTACATATTCGCAAATGTGTCATTCCATAAATTTGATACGATTTGAAAAAGAAACATAATGAGCAACCACGCTAAAAATGCATACATAATTGTATATGTGCATAATGTGAACATTAATACATTCTAAATAACGCATTCCGAAATTCCATTAATTCATATCAATAATGAAAGTGATACATCTTAAGAAATATTATAATTTGTTTTTATTTAAGAATGCCAACAGAAAGACGTGGCTACGCTCATATTTTGAAAATGAAAGTTGTCGGTAATGAAAAAGGTAAGGTAATACATACATGTGCAAACAAGAGAGATTGAAGAAAGCAGTCTTCTGGGATTTTGCACCGTGTATATGTGGTGTTAACCGACGTTTCGGAGGAACGTATCGCCTCCATCTTCAGGGTAGAAGAAAAAATATATAAGAAATCTGCAAGCAAAGAGACCGTGAGAACCGGTAAAAGCAGACTGCTTTACCGGTTCTTACGGTCTCTTTGCTTGCAGATTTCTTATATATTTTTTCTTCTACCCTGAAGATGGAGGCGATACGTTCCTCCGAAACGTCGGTTAACACCACATATACACGGTGCAAAATCACAGAAGACTG
Organism: Cryptotermes secundus; assembly: GCF_002891405.2. Lineage (NCBI taxonomy): Eukaryota > Metazoa > Arthropoda > Insecta > Blattodea > Kalotermitidae > Cryptotermes > Cryptotermes secundus. Next base: position 475,310 of record NW_019720562.1, read on the forward strand.
CTTTCTTCATAGTCACCGCCGTGAAAGCCTCAAATCTTACAAGAGAGATTGATTTTATATCTTAAAGCCACAGTACTGGGAAGGTTGGGGTTTCAAACCCATTTCAGAGAAAACCTCTCACCGGGCAAAAAAAAATTGTTTACATATACGTTTCCAAAACGGATGTCTGAATACTTTATATAAAAATAAATAATTTGAACATTTATTTTCAAGTTAAGTTCGATCTGAAGCATTATCATAAACGTGTCATTTAAAACACACACACAGTAATAACAACCTAGTTATTAACAATAAGAAATACAAAGCTGTCTAAGCAGCATGTCAGCAAGATGTACGGGGATGTGGTACTAAAGCTCCATTCATTCTTAAACTCAGCGCTAGACGGCGGCGAGTACAAAACTTCTGGCTCTGGCAGCTACTCCTACCATTATACCACAAGTACATATAACTTGCTACGCCAATTACTTGCGTTCACATTCTAAACAAAAACATCGTGCATATGTAATTAATTTCTTGAAACAGTTTACACTGTCATGTCCATGACCTGTTATTTCATGGCTAAGAATTGCATTTTGGCCGCCGCACAACGATTTGACACAGGTCTGTAACTCCATGTGGTTTATAGGCTAACTGCATGCCAATCGATCTTACAAAGAAAGGGAACAACGTTGTCGATCATACTTACACATTTAATTTTGTAAGCAAATTAGGACTAACATACTTATTCGTGTCGTAATAGCGGCGAAGTGATGGGAAAAGAAAGGAGCACGTTCCAGGAAACCTGTTCTACTGTCTTCTTCCCGGAGTAGCCGAGAAGTACGGACTTCCTGGAAAGGTAAGACCCGGGATTTGAGACCGAGCAACTGGACAAAGCATAGCTTATAGAAAAGAAATGAAGAAAGAACATGGCACGAAATAACCCCGGACATGTTGCAAACAATACACTGGCGATACATGCATTGCACCCTCCACTTCCCTATTCCGCAGAAAATAATCGACCGAACTTTTAATGGGTTAAAGCAAATGCAGGTATGTATGTATGTACGAGTATCTATGAACGTATGCACATAATGTATATATATAGATATATAGTTCCGTGGCCTGTAGTCCGCAAGTGAACTATACCGACCGAGCGACCGCTGCTTGTCTGCGAAGTCAGTGCCAACTTTACAGGATATAGTGTTGCGTAGTCAGCGCAACGGATCCCCACGGCCGTTTATCTCGGTTTTCTAGACCGGAGCCGCTATTTCCTTCAAATAGCTCCTCAATTATCCTCACGAGGCTGAGTGGACCCCGTTCCAGACACACTACTTCTCAGAAAATCTGGTAACGCAGGGAATCGAACCCGGGACCTCTGAATATGTAGCCAGGAACTATGACCAGTAGACCACAGAGATGAATCCACAGCATACATTCAGTAACCAAGTACTACCATCCGCTAAATTACAAGTCAGTGTCTGGCATGTCCACTTTCTTTTAAGATGACGGGACAACTCATGTCAATGTTAGAATCCTGTCGCTATTTTTCTAAATAAGTTTTGTTGGACCATCTCGTGGAAACTGATCTTCTAATACATTTAAGCACTTGTTCTAAAATAGCTGTGAAGGGGGACTGGTATTGACTAGTATTCATGACCTCTTCGGGCGTTTCTTCATCAGACGGAAACCGATGTAGACATAGATACAGCCATTTGCTATAAAACCTTTCCAATTATAAGAAAAGGCAAATAATGCTCTAAACAATACTACGAGTTATTAAGTTGTATACTCTGCAGCAATTTGAACTAATATTGCAATGACACAACCTGAAATTTTCGGTTCTCATGTTAACAGTTCCATTACTCAAATGGAAGCATCGTCAAAGCAGTTCATTAAAGACCAATTCTTGAATCCTTGGGATTTATAGACCAAATTTCCCTGTCTTGATTCTAGAACACGATTCTCCAAAAACACAGCCATGGTGAACATTTCAACGTCAGCTTTGGCAGCTTCATTCATGAACCACTGTGCTTATTTGGACACTGAAAGGTAATGTACAATGAGACTGCATGTACAAAAATCTGGTGTGAATATTCTTTGTGCTTTCTATAACACCAACAAGAACATAGGACGAACATAACAAAAATTCCCACGAATTCTTCGAAAATCGGAAGGGTTAAGGATGTGGTAGTTGAATACTGGTGGTGGCAGCAGCAGAATAGTCGCAGTAGTAGTAGTACTACTACAGAGGCACTACTCCTATGGTAGTTCTAAGTGCTGCTACTACTACTACTACTACTACTACTACCTTCAGTTTCTCCTTTCCATGAATTTAGAATTACAGTGTCATTAACACGTAAATCGGAAGGGGCTGAAGCCAGAATATGAGGCTTTTTATCACGGGAACATCTGAATTTCGAGAAAGCTTCCTTTCCAATTTCGGTAAGTTCGTTCGCTGTTAGAAATAAATCGAAATGCGACAAACTTACATTATGATCAGTTTTGTAAACCTCCAACGAATTTGAATAATGGCATTAAAACTGTAAGTAAAGCAACAAGTATTGGAAACGGACGTGGACTATCACCTCTAATTTTTATTTTATAATTCCTTTACACTTTTAAAACATGGACACTTAGAAGGTAAAGCGCAGCTGACGTGGGCTGTAAGCAGAAAATTCTCAAAATGTTATTCAGGTATAATCAGGGCCTGCTGGTTCACGAAGATAATAATCTTTCAGGGACATTAAGCATCTTGATCATATAGTAAAATCTGACCTATGGTAAACAATCAAAATGTCGGGCGATGAAACTTAAAGCAATGTTATATCTGGGAACAAAACCTGTTAGATTACAAATATCAACAAAAATAAAAAATAAATAAATAAACAAAATAAATAACTAAATAAATTAAAGTGTACATGATATACTGAATTAAGATAACACTGATTTTGAAGAAAATTTGACAGAATATAATGCATCTATTAAGATACATTGGCAGGCAACTGAAGAGAGAATGATACATGATAGAGTATTTTAGTTGGTTGAGGCACTATGCTACAACCCGGAAGGTCACGGGATCGAATCCCGATGAGGTGGATATTTTCAATTGACCTAATCCTTCCAGCCGCACTATGGCCCTGGGGTCGACTCAGCCTTTAATATGAATGAGTACCAGGAATATTCCTGGGGTTAAGGGCCGGCCGGCGCGTAAGGTTGACAACCTTACCGCCATCTGTGAGCTGTCTAGAAAATGTGGGAACATCTCACAACCTTGGGCCTGTTAAGGGGATACTTTTACTTTTACAGTAGCAACACCAGGAGTTACGTAGGCCTACTAAACTTAAATTTTGGTGCTGGGATAAGAATAAAATAGTGATACGACAAAGACGAATCTTAAGACGATAGCTTCAATTCACTTAGATCATATCAGAAGCGCAAGTATAAGGAATAGATCGAAAACGATTAATACGATAAACGGCATTCAGATTATAAGGCACTTATGTGGATACGTACAAGAGCAACGGCACACTCTTCATGAAAAACTGAAATCTTAAACGAAAATTAAACAAGCTTATTACAATGCTGAGAAATGAAACAAGAGTTAATTCCATTAAATCTGAAATATTCAAGCGCAAAAAAAAATGTTAAAAATGTCTGTACGAAATATACAAAAAAAAAATCCTACCGGAAAAAAAGGGGTACATTGAACTGCAGGAACAAATAGATATCAACAACAATTACGATAAAACTATCTGTCGACAAAACACTGTTTATACAAAGCATAACAACTCAGTTATTAGGGTTGCCCACCTGAAGTCTGAGCGTCTCTTTCATCCAAGTAAAGGTAACGAGAAGCACTCCCTCCCCGGCGTTAGATCTATTACCTGATTGTACGTCCACATGATTTACTGGGTTGATCGGAAGCCAAGTCATTTTCACGCTCTATCGAGCCGGAGTAAATACGCAACATACACTTGATTAAACATGCTTACAGCTATTGCCGTGCTGAACTCCACACATCCACAGGCAACTCTGACATCGTCCAGTGTCTTCAGCAACTTGAATGAATGCATGAGTTTACATCGAACTCGATTACATTTCTGACTTCATTCACTGAACGCCTAAGGGGGCTACTAGGAAGCAGAGTTATTTTCAGTTAATTTATGGAATTCAGTTACTTCAAAATTATATTCCAATTAATTATCTCTATACTTCAGAAGCTTTTGTTGCAAAACCAAAATAAATGTTAATTTAATGTTTAACATCAAATAACAATGTTCTCGAAGCAGATTAAAGTGGTGCAGGGGTTAACGAAATGATAACGCTAGTAAGTCATTCTATATGTGTCTTCAAGGAGCTCATAACTCCACTTCCAACTACGGCCCTATGCCTCATACTGCGCAACGTAATTCAAAGTGTGTCTTACTTGAACAATCACAACACAATCAAATACACCTAATTCCTCAGAGCGGGCGAGGGTTTGTGACTTCCAAGATTCACATACAGTAGAGCGAATTAGATGTCTCTATGAACTCTGTCCGAATATGGGTACAAAACGGTGTGTTGTTCATACTACGTTCTTAACAACACTCAAAGCAACGCATCAAAATGGTATTATTTCTAGTAATCTAATTCTATTTGGGAACCACACTGTATCAGATTAAAATTCGCATAACATGTACAAGGGTTGGAACTTTAATAGTGGCAACACAGCTGTAGAGACGCCATGCAACGGAACCAAATAATGTCGCTTATACCACACGTTAGCGGCCTCCGTAGTCTAGAGGTAACGTTCCCACCTCATGACTCGTAGTGCGCGGGTTCAAATACCCGGCGGAGGTCGTCGAATTTTTAAGGGCGGAAAAATTCAGGGAACAAGTCCTCCGGGAGGGACTTTAAGCCGTGGGTCCCGTGTCGTAGCTTTACGGCACGTAAAAGAACCTCACACCTCCAAAGGAGGTCACTGAACCAAAATTGCGGACGTTTGCCGCCCAACAGCAGTCACTAATACCTCCGGTAGATGGGGGAAGCATTATAGATACTTCTCAGCCAGTAGAGCCGGTCTCGCTGGCTGGGCGGGACTGATGGTAAGCACCAATACCGGTAGGATATAGAGACTGGTAGAAATCATACAGGGAAGCACAATGGACCACTACAGGTCTAAGTGCATGGGGAAACCCACCCTCTCTAATAACTAACTAACTATACCACACGTTAGTTACATACCTACCTTACCTCAGAGCAAATGGACTCTTCCTTCCCACATCACGCGCATGCGCAGTGACGAGAAGAACAGATCCTCGTGTTGTCACGATGTTTCGAAACAGGAACAACGGAGTTGGATAGAGATTGTATGTGCCAGAAGCCGTACAGCACGACAGTGTCATCAAGATCTTCAAGAGGCTTACGGAGAATATGCATTGCCTTACAGAACAGTGGCAAGGTGGGTAAAAGCCTTCAACGAGGGACGCCAAAGTGTGGCGTGTACGACTGTGATGGTGTTATCCTAACGCAAACCGTTCCCCAACAGCAGACCATCAATGCGCAGTATTACTTTTCATTTTTGGAACACAGCCTGCGACCAGCTTTGAGAAAAAAGCGCTGACATTTTCTGCAGAACCCACCCATCATTTTGCAGGACAATGCCCCGCCGCATGCACCGCAAGCTGTGACTGATTTATTGGATCGATGGGGCTGGGGAGTGCTGTACCATCCACCATACTCCCCGGACTTCAGCCCTTGTGACTTCGATTTGATTCCTAAGATGAAGGTACCACTTCGTGGCATTCGCTTCAGAACTGTTCCAGAGGTTCTTCAGGCAGTAGACCGCTCCATTCGAACTATCAACACAACAGGCGCTGCTAAAGGTATCCTACGACTTCTACATCGCCGGCAACGGGTTGTACACAATGCTGGTGACTACACTGAAGGACAGTAAAACTTCGAAACATGCATCTATTTTGTATCGGTTGTAAATAAATAGTTGCCACTATTAAAGTTCCAACCCTCATATTAACTCCATTTGTAATGTCATTCTACAGAATCCACTGAACAGATGCGGTGACGTTTAACCTAATACCGAGATTTCCCTCTATTCCTCCAGCTAAACGTATGGATAAACATACTGTCACGTGTTGGGTGTTTGTAACGCGACAAATAACTTCACGCCGTCTTGGATGTAGCGAATTTATTGCACACGCGCCCTTACACTTACACAATTCACAATTCCTGCCATCTGCAGTATCACAATTACTTCTCCTGCTGTTGTAACTTCCATTCACTCGATACAACTCAACCCGTAGCCAATACGCCACATTATATAACATGTGTGTGTGTGTCACACAAGCTTCATTCATAATAAGAATTTTCATCCCATAATCATTCTAACATCAATCGTATGATTGTATGTGTATCAGCAATCGCAGCGTTTAACCACCTGCTCCAGCGGTTGCACGCTACGAATATTCTCTAGTCGGACAGTCGCCTGAGTTGCAGAGGCCGGTGCATGCAACAGGGGGAACAATATGACATTCGTATCAGCGGCGATATATACTGTATATATGTTTTTGGAAGGAACAACAAGGCTCCTAACTACCTTTTCATAAGGCTTATATCAATTACTGCGACTGTTAAAAGAAAAACAAGACCTTTCAAACTCGTGTAGCGGTTTAAGCTCTTGATGTCACAGGCATCTGATAGCAGACATTAAGGAAACACTCAACAGCCTACCAGAATTCCGACCAAAACACTGTGAACCTTTGTAAATGATGATTCGCTTAAGGCCTGTGGTAACTGCTAGGTCATTATAGTACTAATACTGAGTCGAACACCGTCCATTCTGTGAGGCATATTTCGTTCTACTCCCGTCTTCACGGGGCTGCTTACCATTACCCCTACATTGAGGGGGTCTTTTATTACTGTATGTAACTGCATTATTGTTCAGAATATTAGCAAGGGAGATACTTCCAAGACGGAGGCGTGGTGATGGTGGTAGCAGCAGCACAAGTACAAATACTAGTGTCAATCTCTGGTAACTTATGCTACTTTACTTCAATCCTCCCATCTTCATGGCTTAAAGAGAATTACACATTAACAGTTATGTAGTTTACTGACTCATTTCTGTGGGCGAAGTCCTCTAGTATGATTACTGCATTCAATTTTCCAGCCTTCATTTCAAAATCTCACCACCGTCACCGTATTACAACTGTTATTATGTAAGACTGGTCCATAAACATACTGTAAATACATTCATAATCTTCACTCCAACACATCTTATAACTGTCCCCAATGTTTCATCAGTTACCGCCATCAAACCGAATCTTAATTAAGGGTCCCGATGCTGCCACACCGTTGCTTTTTTTTTTCCTTGGCATTACAGCCCCAGTGGGCTAGGCCTACCTCGATGAACTTCTCCGTTCACTTTGGTTTTTCTAGATTTTATACATACGGTAGGACTCCTTGGGCGGGTGATCAGCTCGTCGCAAGGCCTCTACCTGTACACAAATACAGAAAAACGCACACACACAAACTAAACATCCATGCCCTGAGTGGGATTCGAACCCACGATACCGGCTTCCGAGCGAGCGAAGACAGTGCATGCCTTAGACCGCTCGGCTACCGTGACCGGCCACACCGTTGCTTTACAGCCAACTAAAACCGTACATTATATCTCGGAGATCTACTGCCACAGAAACTTTCAGGATATTACACTGACTGTGGCACTAGTGTTGCTATCTATCTCAAACGATCGCACAGGGACATACTCGTCGTATCATTGATGGTAAGATTTTGGGGGGTGAGGGGGGCTTGACACGCGGTCTTTCTCATCCTATAGGCTTATAGCCGGGATGGCGCAGTCGGTATAATGGCTGGCTACGGCCTGGAAGACCGAGGTCGGAATTCCGAGTCCCGATAAGGTAAACAATTTTCTCTTCGGGTCGTCCAGACCAGCTCTGGAGGTCCACCTAACCTCCTATTCAATGGGTACTAGGGGCTCTTTCCCGGGGGTAAAGCGGCTGGAGAGTGAAGCTGACCACTCACATCTAGCTAGTGCCGAGGCCAAGAAAATGTAGATTTATACATCCACTCCTCATACACCTTCATGGCGTAGCGCTTAATTAGTTAAGTACAGGGACAATTCTGCCTTACCTTTTAGGTTTATATACCTTATACAGTAAGGGAAGTGAGACAAAAATTACCTTAAACGGAATAAATTAAAATTAAACGGACAGGACCACATGACTCGCTTTTATATTAATGTCAAACCTCCGGGTTCTAATATTAAGGTTTGTTGTTCTGTATTTATCTAAATTATTTCTAATTAAACGCATATAAGAGAAACTGAACGGAGTGTCTTTAGTGCTTATTGGAATAATAAACATTGCTTCATTGGTCATGTAGTAATATGAAATTACCGGTATTATCTCTTAACTTCAAAATGACTTGTTTTTATACTACTGTTATACAGTAATTCCCGAAAACCTGACACAGTTTCGTTTCCATTCGGGAATCCAGTTCACCATTCTCCAACGTCTAATCCATAATGCGCAAAACAGAAGGGTGATGACATCAAAATCAGAGCCAATAGGAGAGTTTATTTTGTTTGACGGCAGATAATAACGACGGTTATAAATTACAGAGATTTATATGACTTCTTCGAAATTCCAGGAAACTGCTTTAACTTCCGACAAGCATTTATCATTCAAACGAATTGTCAGAAGAAGATGTGAACTATCTCCATAAAATTTCAATTTTTAAGACAGCTCGCAATATTCTTCACTCAATGAGCCCTTTCTAGCGAAATCCACGCTACAGTTGTGCTATTTTGGAATCTTCACAATTCACCGAAAAGACCCATTTCAACAATCTAGGACTTTGCACGAGCATCATTCAAATACGAGGCCACCTCATCTTTGAACTTCACAACTGTCATAAATGAAACCAACTGTTTCACGAATGCGACGCAGAATATCTACCGTTAAAAAGATGAGAGGGGTAAAAGGGGCTAGATATGAAGGTGGAAAATTAAAAATACTAGAGACAACAGGGGAGTGTAAAAACAAATTGGGGGAGAATCTAGGATTGGCCTTTGGGCCACATGCCTCCATTAACGATAAGTGGGATAAGATATCCCGAGGAATACATAAGTAGCCAGTGAAGTGCTACGAAATATAGGTGTAACACACCATAATGACTGGTATGATGATGAATGCCAGATTGCAAGTGAAAAAAAAAGACTAAAGCATACACTATAATGCAACAGAGAAGTTACACCGGAGCCTCTGTGGAGGATCATCAGGAAGAATGAAAAGAAAAGTACAAGAAGAAAAAAGAGTCAATATGAGAATAATAAATTTCAAGAAGCAGAACATCTAATGAACCAGAATCACACTAGAAAATCTTATAAGGAAATTAAGAGAATCAGGAAGGATTATAAACCTCGATTAACATTAAGCAAAGGTCAGATTATTAGTGAGAAGGAAGAAATATTAAGGAGATGGCAGGAGTTATTTCCAAAATCTACTGAAGACCGCAAAATCAAAATCAAAGTCAGGCAATACTATGCATATATGCCACTATGCGAAGAAACAATAGAGAGACTACAATAAATGGAAGAGGCTAAAAATACAATAGAAAAACTAAAGACTAGAAAATATCCGGGGTTAGATAATCTGCAAGCAGAACTATTAAATAGTTATTATAGGATTCTGACGATGGTGTATAACACACAGAGATATTGGGTTTTCGGACTTTACCTACGGCTCTATCTATCCTGGTTCCATGCTTGTACGTGTTTGGAACAATTTGTAATGTATATTATTCTTATTAGCTCTCATGGACTTAGCCTGGTCTGGGTGTTTATAACCTTTGCGTTTTGGGACATCTGTTGTCCAGTGATTGAGGCTAGCCCTTTCTAAGGGACCCAACAGAATAGGCGTTTTCCCTCACCTGAGGACGGAAACAGATCCACTTTCTGAAACTTCGTGTTTTTCTTAGTTATCTCAAAACGAGGACGATGGATAAGTCAGAAAATCCAATATCTCTATGAATTATTACAGTATGGTGGGAAAGAAATGGTCGGTATACTGCATGATATCATTCATCAAATATGGAAAATGGAAAAGATCCCTGAAGACTGGAGCAAAAGCACTGTCTGCCCAATGCATAAAAAGGAAGAAGACCTAATGGAATAGGTCTTCTAAATGCAGCTTATGAACCGTTATCAAATATTTTATTTATGAGAATTTCACTGCATGCAGGAAGGTTATCGGAAGTTAACAGTGTGGATTTCGAAAGCACGGGTCTACTGCAGAGCAAAAATTTTAATTACGACAAACAATGGATAAACTATAAGAGTTCTGAGTGACACTGGCTTATCTATTTGTGGACCTTCAGGTCTGCTTATAATGCAGTAAATACTAGAAAGCAATTTATATTTAACGATGGATGAACTGAAAATTCCTACTAAATTTATTACAATGGAAGAAGACAACAATGGAAGATACTAAATCCCCTGTTAGAAAACAGTCAGACCTATCAGCTGTAGTAACATCCAAGAATGGTCTCAGGCAAGGCGACGCACTGGCCTGTCTTCTTTTTAATATTACTCTGGAGAAAATAAGAGATGCTGACATACAAACCAATGGTACAATATTTTATAAGGCTGTCCAGTTACTGGCACATGCAGATGACAGATCATCATAGAAAGATCCCAGCCCTCGCTCAAGGAAGCCTTCCTCGTAATGGATGGTGTAGCAAGAACAAACCAAGAAAAAACGAAATATATTATTACAAGTCAGAATGCCAAGCAAGGCGAAAATATAACTACTGGTAATTATACATGACATTTTTTACATTATATATCAAATTAGGAGGGCAAATTATTCAAACTGTGAAATATGCAGATGACCTTGTGTTAATGGCTAAGGAAGAAACTGTGCTACAGGGCATGATTGACAGACTAATTGAAATTGGAAGGTGCTACGGCATGGAAATGAATGTGGAAAAAACAAAAGTAATGAAAATTTCGAGACAACCAACCCCAGTCACAATAAAGATAGACCAAAAACAACTGGAGAATGTGAAATGTTTTAAATATTTG
>NW_019720562.1:486681-501033 GCF_002891405.2 Cryptotermes secundus
AGAAAGCTCTAGATCGCATTAAGTGGAGGAATTGTTTTGGAAGAGACTGTGCACCTGTCGTCTGACAGATTACTGATGATGACTCATGATGATGCATTATATTTATAATTATATATTACACATTAAAATACATTTGAAGTAGTACAGACATTTACATATCCAGGGTCCACTGTCAGTTATAATAATAATATTAGTCAGGAAATTAAGAATAGAATTTTGATAGCTAATAAATGTTTCATGGGTTAAAGAACAATTCAAATCACATGTACAATAGTGAAATCGTATTATATGAGACATTACTTTGGTCAGTCCTCACATTCGCACCGGAAACATGGGTGTTATCTACATCTGATGAAAAAGCTCTTGCTATCTTTGAGAGGAAAGTTTTGAGTCCATATATGGCCCAATCGAAGACAACAGTGAATGGAGAATTTGGTACAATTACGAATTGTAGGTCTTGTATGAGGGTATGGCTATTATAACCTTTATAAAGTTGGTAAGTTGAAAGGGGCTGGTCATGTCGTTCCAATGGACCAACAACGATCTGCGTAAAGAATTCTTAATGCCAATTAGAAGGCAGAAGAAAACGAGGCCTAAACTGAGATGGGAAGATGGAGCAGGCAATTATGTTAAAGTTCTAGGGGAGAGAAACATGGAAAATCCAGCCAGGAATCTTCTAAGGAAGGTTATGGCCCACAAAGGGCCGATTCTCCAGTAATGATGATGAAAAAAACATGGTGGTCATACGAACTTCCCTAGTCCGGGTGAGCCTAACGACACTTAACAAGGGATCCTGAAATTATGTGTGACAATATATTTTCCAAAAGATATGAATATCTCCGCAACGAAAAACAGGAACATGGCTATGGCGCGATATCTATAATTATCTTTCCATTTGCCGGCGACAACTTGTGAGAAAACATTGGTTTCACGCCTTTACAATTTTGTGTTGAGACAGTTCATAAGCATACGTGGAGACTACAAGTGAGCCATTTTTACATACATGAAAAGTTACTAACATGACAGCAGTGCGAAGCTTTAAGGTTAGGCCAATATCCAACAGACAGACGGAATGTCAGCTAATAGTGGAAAGTATGAACACAAATGGCCCAAAAAGGTAAAAAAGTAAGGTTACCTCTGTACTTGAAAATCAGGCCATAAAGATGAATGAGGAGTGTACGTACAGATCCATGCATTTGCAACCTCAGCACTAGATTATCAATAGAATACAAGTAAAAAGGTAACGTTGCCCCCGTGCTTAACTAATTAAGTACTACGCCATGTAGACGTATGGGTAAGTGGATTTTCTTGATCTTGGCACTAGCTGGAGGTGAGTGGCCAGCTTCACGTCCCGGGGAAAAAAGCCCCAGATATCCATTGGATAGTGGGCTGGGTGGACCCCAAAGCCGGTCTGGAGGGCATGGAGAAGTGAAAATTATTGACACTACGAACTCTGGCCCCTTGGTCGTCCAGCACGCAGCCAGTCGCTATACCGACTGAGCTATCCCGGCTATATACAAGTATACTTATTAATCTGCTGTCCTTGCTAGCATCAACATTTAGACTCTAACTGAAGTGAAAAGCCATTATAATTTCCTGCCAATTATTTTCCTTAAATAAAACAGATTAGTTGACTGACTCTTACTAACTTTCTTACAAATTTTAGATTCGATCCTATTCCAAAGAGGCTACATGTACCGTGGATTTAAGATGTAAAATAAATAATTACGTCCAATTCTTGTTACTGCTTCAAGAAGTTGGTGAATGTAATCTGAGTGAATTGCGGTGCAAGTTCAATGTTAAAATAGGTGGTAGCAAGACTGTTGTGCTGTCATTTATGTAACTGATGACTGGCAGATTTCGTTATGCAAAACACTTCGCATTCAACACAATGCAAAAGATGGGTAGTATTCAGAAATTATTGCTATGTAACCTATGAATAGCGTGTGAACGGTTGACGAACACTCAGCAATAACAGCCGTTGGGGTGGAAAGGGTGAGAAGCTATCCCACAACGCAGCAGCGACACACAACCAACGGGTCAATCTGTTCAGGTTTCCTGTATAAACAGTGGTTCTTCGGAAGACATACTCAATCAAAGTTGTTTCAGTAATGCAGCAATTTATGAGACATTGTGCCAGCACTAAAACCGTTTTGAGTATTAAGAAACGAGATGGAGGCAGGGGTTCGTAGATGCCTAGAAGTCGTAGCATTTAACAGTACAAGCACTGGGACGCCGCCCTATGAACCGGGTAACCGGCTGCAAGAACGGCACATAGATATGGAATTGCTCTTAAGGACACGTCAAAAACCTCGCGAGAGATTTTCTTTTCCAAATCATCCCCCAAAACTTTTAGCAGGCTGGACGCTAACCGGGCACAAAAAGCATAATTGCTATTGCAGTCAGAAAAACCATTCTTCGCAATCACGTACACCTGCCTCCCCTTGTTTCACTAGAAGCCACAGGAATCTGCATACCTGTTATAAATAGCAACGTCTTGCTTGCGCCTATTTGTAAATCTCCGGGTCGCGCCTTGAGCGATGCAGCCATTATTGCGCTCTTATTCATTATCCTTAAGTCCTTAATGGCAGCTGATCTGAATGTTAAGCATCCTGCTTAGACTCATGCGATTGCGAACCCTTCAGGCGAGGAACTACTGAACTGTTTAATTTTAATGACTGTGAAATTTCAGTTAAACGGTGTCCCACTCATCACTCTTCTGCGTGCAACGGTAATATGCTCAATATCGCGGTTCATTAAAACGGCAGCTGACTGCGTCACTTAAACCGTGACACAGATAATCCGCAGAAAAGTACCTGAACGGTGGGACAAGCAATTGAAAAACTGTGTGTGGCACACCCCAAGTCATTAGGCCTACTGCACAACTGCTATTCATGGTCATCTAAGTTTAAATTTCATCCGCTTAAAGAAAACCATCGCAACTGCTGACTCTGGAAAATAAGTTCACACCTGTGTAATGACATCATGTACGTACGGAACTTATCCTGACAAGAAAATATCAATATGTTCATTTAAAATCTACACTACAAACAGACCTTATTTAACGCAGAATCGTTTTTCAGTTACTACAAACGGCTAGTACCATCGAAGAGTGCAGGAAAAGTTTACGGTCAAAATCTCGAAGAACCTCAAGATAGGTGATCCCAAAATGTGGACCAGCGGCCTCTCTGCCGCAAGGTGAACACTCTTGGCAAGGAACAAACGCTGAACGTTAAGAAAACGCAGCCAAATTTAGACTTGCCTACCACATGCCTCCCTGCAGCAGTCAGGCTTTTGACCCAGTCTAGAAGATGATTAGCCGGTCTCAGAATTGAATCTCTAATCCTCCTAAATGGAAACTTTGTGACAAACACACTGGCCGAACTTCTAACTTTCACGAAACTTCGCCTTATTCTGTCTCTCGCCATATCACTGACTTCCGTCGACCACAAAGTGAGGGTAAGGCCTGTTGCGATAAGTGGTTGAAATTCACATTTGCAACATAAATGCGTGATCATCTTCACCGCACAATACTATAACTGACTTACTGTACCATTCTCCTTTGAACCAACTCACACACGAATGCCAACTTTTCTAAATATTACAATCAAGAACTAAAATTGAACATAAAACTGACATACAATTTGTACCTAAGGATTACTGAGTATTTGGACTTTGTCCGCCGTCCAGTGTTCTAAACAAAAAGTTTCGGAATCTGGATCTGTTTCCGTCCGCAGGTGAAAGGGGTGGAAGGCATCAACTCCATTGGTGTCTGCCAAAAACAGCTAATCTAGAACTACATCCATGTATGCACCTGAAATCAAGTATTTCCACATGGAGATAAAAGGAAATTTTACAACAAAAGCTACTGGAATGCATATGAAGACCTACGATTGCGATAGAAAAGTAAGTGGAAAATAAATATCGAACCGAACCAACAACTAAATCTAGACATACCAATGCAGATCAAAATCGAAATTTTCCTGCTATGCAATACCACCCTACCGCTAGCACCATCTAGAAAACAAGAATTGAACCCCGATACGAAAATCATATGACAATCTGTCAGATCATACTGGCCTTCCCCTTAAACTGCCACCTAATTGCCGATAATTTTATTAAAGTTGTGCCTAATTTATATTTTCTAAGGTGATGATGACAATGATCCAGTGATTCAAAGATGTCCCCCCCCCACCAAAAAATACAAAGTTTGCGGAGCCATAATATACAGACTGAATCTAACCCCAACTACTACACTGTACACCTGCAGAGAGACATGTATAATTCTCAGTATGGAAGTCGTGAAGGTTTCTCTGATGTCATATATAATATAAGTAAATATTATTCTTACACATTAGCGCATGGCGTCAGCGAGGTCAGGGAGGACTACTGCGCAGAACCACACTCGGAAACTTCTAATTTATGATTCCTAAAGAGACTACTTTTCGAACTCATTCCGTCAGCATCGTTCTTTAGGGCGCACTGCATGAATATAAGGCCTACTGCATATTTAGACCGTGAATTCAAATCCCGTTATGGGTAACTTCAGGAAAGAGGAAAAATGGTACTCTGTTTCGACCATAGTAACTCAGGTTTAACACACAACTGTACTCAAGAAGTACGCCGTTAAAATCATGGCCGAAAAATAGGATACCGTGACTGAGAGTTTCTGTGTTTCCTTCAGCCCCACAAGGAAAATATCGAAATAGTTCCTTCTATGATAAACGACCGCTTCCATTTAAAACTGTCGCCCAACAATTCAGGATTGTCTTCCAACTTTAGTGTTCAATCACCAACACTGCATAACCCGACGATCAACCAAACATTGACACTGTCACGTGACAGGGTGACTATATAGACGGCGTGTGGATTAGTAATCGCATTTACTGGTCATCTTTATACAAACTTGTGCCTACTCTTTACAGAACACTGTCACACACAGACTAGTGTCCCAGTGACGGTGTTCACTGCGCTGTTCGGCAACATCTTCCCATGGCGGACGTCCCCTTCTTCTTAGTTCCCGACCTCAGCTACCAGCTTCTCACTTCCCACAACTGCAACTCTCAACCGACTCAACCATCCCCGCCACCTCACACCAACCTCATACTCTTCTGTCATCTCTAGACTGTCTCGTAACGGCAGCTGATCCACGTTATATAGCCTCGGCACTGACCGTACTGACCGTATCCTCCACTGTTGCATGATCTCTCGTCTAAGGGGAAGCGTGTCCACACAGATGTTCCCTAGCAACGGCTGTTGTACTATCGCTTGTTTACATAGCTACTACTTTGCAATGGGTCTACATGTCATATTTTCTCCGTACATAAACTAACTTTACACGTTTAAAAAAATTTACAATATCATCTGACTTACAACAGAATCAGTTCTCTAAAGCATGCAAATCCAGTTGGAGTTTCTCGTACAATGTGCTTATTTAAGTTCGCTCTCACGATGTTCACCTGTTCGTCCGGTATCTGAGCTTAAACCTTACAGGAAGGGCACATTTCCAGATTTAATTTTGTCCTTTCCTTGTGCTTGATTAATTAATTAAAGACGACGTACGGGGACTAGAGGTACAGTTCCACCATTCATGACCTGGACAGTAGAAAACAACGAAGAACTGAACATGAGGCCTGCATTTGTAAATGGAAGATGTAACAATATTTGTACTTGGAAATTCAGTGCTAGAACTGTCTACGTAAACGCTTGTAAGTTCTCTGGAGTTCTGCACCTTTAGAAAATTATCATTACTGAGTCAAGCTGTTTATTTACCATATCAGCAGTCGCAGCAGACTGATTTGCTTAAGAGCTTAGAAATCAGTAGAAACCACAGCGTGTCACAAAAGTGCAATTAACATTTTATATACCTGTATTAACTGTAAAACTGTGCCATCATTTTCTTAAACCAAACCAGTATTCCGCAACTGGTGTGCTGCCAAATGATATTGCAAGGTCCCAAAAATCCTAGGGAGAATTTTTTCCTGTAACCTAACAGACTTCCAAATTAAGGGGCAAATTTTCCTTTTCTCTTAATTGCGCACAGTCTAGCAGTATGCGTAACTAGAAGAAAGCGTTTTGGGGAATGTCTCTCTGTCCATTCCAGTGTGTCCGTTGCGTCTTCCAATTTCTGATCACCATGTCCATGTGCCCGTATCTGTCACAACTTATATTCACTTATCAATTGGGGCATGTTCATGAAACTTAATATGAACATACCGCAATGAGGCCACAACTTCTTTATTGTTAACAATATAGACATGACGGCGGTGAGAACCTATACGAGAGTAATACTAACGGCACTTAATGCTGGGACCTGAAATGTCGTGTGCTAATGCTCGTAGCATCAAAAAAACGTGCTAGGACGTATTTATATTAAAGCAATGTATATTTTTAAGCATTAGGTACATAGGCTTGTAAAATTTATACTTAGCTTTCGATTCGACAGTGGTAAATGTTGAATGGTTCGCGATAGGTGTACATAATTTTGTATAGATTGATTTTGTACATACATAAAGATTCGTTTCCCATAATTATGTTAACAATTATAAACTTCGAGAAGGGTCCCGTCTGTGGTATCCAAACATTTCTACATCCAAATACGTTGTGCAGGGTGGTGACAATTAAGATTCCTCATATGTGCAGCAAACCATGCACCGAAATATGCGCGAAATGGTTGGCACTTCGGGAGGAGTTAGTGCAAAATTTTGAATTTTGAAGGAGCTGTTCGATAATACTTCGCTATACCAGCAATAATGCTCTGTCACTGTTCCAATTCAGGCACTACTTAAAGGTCTGATTTAATTGCCACATCTGATCGACACTGACACCAAACTCGAGACGTTTCCAGAGTCCGTCTTTGCGCCCGTCTGTCGTAATCCCAACTAAACTCAGCTGACACGCCGGCTGGAATTCTTTTTGTCGCAGCTTCCAACAGACCTTCTGCTCCTTTTCGCCTGGACACATTTTCAAGATGTAAAGAGAAATAGCAAACTTACTGCCCTTATTCTGCCTACCTGCACTATCACCACTTTGGCAACTGACGCAAACAGCCGCTGACAAAAGCTGAGCAACTTCATTTCTATCTAATTCGCCGATTACTGGTAGTATCTCAGTTTAGAAAACTGATCTCTGTACTCTAGAACTGAATTATGTGAAAAACTAATAAGATTAGTGTTCTGATCACGGATTCTAAGCTGGGACTATATGGATTACGCTCGCAATGTCGCTGTTCAACATAATGACCACGTTCTAGCAGTATGTGTTTATAGTAGAGGGCAGACGACTACACACAGAGCAATGAGGTGATCTACTACATCTGAGCGATATTATTTGACAGTCTTAACACCCACGTGGATGTCAGATTGCTGTTCCCACAACTGTGTCGCTTCAGTTACTTCAGTTGCAGCTTGATGGACCTTCAATTCCGCTGATCAATGGAGCGCTCTACGTACTTTTTGCTTGCCTTCGACACGAACATCACTGGCCACTGGAACAAACCCGGTTCTCAAAAAAAAATTTGAAGCTCGTACCTCCCGTAATTTACGAATCGCACAAGAGACGTAAGGTCGTTTAAGCTTCACATCAAATTCTACCTATCTTTATGAATGGTCATTCGTCCGTAGCCACTTCAAATGCAGTTATTTGCCTTTACATCAACCATCACCTGACTGTGTCGATGTCGACGACTGTAAAACCATGCACTTCAACATGTACGCATGTCGCATCCGGTACCGGTCGCGAAACTTTCCGCAGTTCATTTCGTAGGCGCTGCAGACACGGGCAAACTTTCCTCTTAACACTTAATGCAACACAATCAGATTTATTTGTTACAAATAATATTATGTTATTGGTACAGAAAGGTATGTTATTTTCTGTTGAAATTTTTTTCGCATTTTCTTTTCTTTAGAATCTTCCCTATTCCAACCACTTACATCAGAACGCTTCATATTTATAACGCTAAGTTCATTTTTCAACTTCTAAACAACAAAAAATAAGACAGAAAAACGGCTTCCTATAAAATAACAACTCATCGAAGTTACACCGCTATATTTTCTAGCTGTATCGATGCTATAGATCCAGAAGTCCCGGGTTCGATTCCCGGCGCTACCAGATTTTCTGAGGAACAGTGGGTCTGGAACGGGGTCCAAGCAACCTCGTGAGGATATCTGAGGAGCTACTTCAAGGAAATAGCCGCTCCGGTCTAACCGAGATTAACGGCCGTGTGGATCCGTTGCCCTGACCACGTGGCACCCTCTGTCCGTAAAAGTTGGCACTAATTTCGCCGCCAAGCTAGGTCGGTACAGGCCACGGAGTTTATCGAAGCTAGACTAAAACCGATGCACAGAAGGATAGCGCACGGGACGCGTGGACAAGAGTGAACAAGTTCGAAACTGCAACAAAGATCCAATACCCAAAGTAGCCATTCGCACAGTTTCCTCAAACCCGTGGCATAAGGTTAAAAGCTAAATTTTCGTTTTTCTTCTTTCTCAGTGGCAAGGGGGCCCCGTAAATTCTCTGATGTGGGCATCAACTTTATATACGTTTAAAATGGAGATCACAGAATGCATCAAACAACAATCCGTGATCTCTTTCGTTTTAGGGCAAAGAATGACATTTAAGGAAGAATGACGGCCCAACACGGAAAGAACTCTATAAAGTCACAGAAACGTTTACAATTGAGTGGAAAGATTCAAAGGAAAGCGAATAAATTTTGACGATGATGCACACTGTGGTCAACCATTAAGAACTGAGGTTAAATAGCAGTTCGATCAGTGTAATCGAGACAACTAAATAATCGGTACTTATCAAACTGCATCTGAAAGGACATGAGTCACGGAAGGGACCAAACGAAAGTATATTATACGTATGACATCAAGACTCTTCCGAACCGAAGGGCCAAACGAACTGAAAAACATGGTGAATATCTATATAAAATAAGCTATGGTCACTCGTAAATGATGTGTGATTTTGTTCGAACGTGTAACATATTGCTTACGTTTTAGGTGAACTCTGTCATGCGCACTGAAGAGGCGAGATACTGCCTGACGGGGGCACAGGGACAAGCTGCATCCCTCCATATTCTTTGGAAAAAAAAAAAAAGTAAAGCTATCCCTGTAAGAGGCCGTGAAGGCCCATAGGGTTGTGATACGTTGAGGGTCCCACATTATCTACACAATCGGCTCAAAGATGGCGGTAAGGTTGTCAGCCTTACATGCCGGCCATGCTTTACTTCCCAGGAAAATTATTTAATTCTTGGTACTCATTTCTGTTAGAGGCTCAGTCGACCCCAGGGCCATAGTGCGGCTAGAAGGATTAAATCAACTGAAAAAAATTCAATGACCTCATCGGGACTTGAACCCGCGACCTTCCGGTTTGTAGCATAGCCCCTGAACTACGCTACCGCGTTAACGTCGGTTAACACAATACGTGTATCTACACGGTGCCACATCCCAGAAGACTGCTTTCTTCATAAACTTGTACTTTCGCATATTTGTAGGCCTACGAGAGCATAAAAGGATCGATGCGGTTCTAATTAACTAAATTGAGTTTCCTAATTAGTGTAAGAGAAATAAGGAACTATATAAATTACAATAATGCGAAAACACTTTTAACAGATCTGTCCTGTGTTCAATTATGTTAAAAGTTTAAAGGTCTTATAATTTATACAGACTTAGTAACAGGCTTAGGTGAAAATTTCTGTTCTTCGAAATGATGACCCATAGCAGACGTGACCAATCTGTGGCTCGCGAGCCAAATGAGCCTTTTTAAATTGTTCGTGCGTCTCAATGATAAAATATATGGCAGGCCCATTTTAAAAAATGAAATATAAAAATCTGTTGAGCGGGGTTCCAGAGCTTTCGCAACTTATCATAAGTTGTAAGTTTTGAGGTTTTCACGGCAATGACTATGAAGAAAGTCGTCTTCTGGGNTTATCATAAGCTGTTTCGACATCAAATAAGTTCGACCAAATTTGGAATACAGAACTACTGTGCCTGTTTGCGGTTGCGTTATAAGCTAAAAATAGAACCACTGAGAAAGAAATCTACCGACTGCCTAGGGAATTGTATCTGTGCGTGACAGCGGTCCGGTAGAAGTGATGTTAGAAGAGACAATATGCTTATGTTTAGCAAAATTAAAACATATGGGAATATCTATAAAATGCCTAATTACCATACTGATTTCAACTCGAAACACTGTTTTACAGCCTACATTCGCCGCAAATAATCCCACCACAAACGACGATGTGTAGTGTTCACTGTGATGACAGTGCTAGTAGTAATCCTACATTCGATTCTAGATGGCCACGGACGAAAACCTTTTCGCTCTGCATAGCCTACAAGCAGCCTTCAAAGTAAGTTTAAAATGCTGACCTTATTCACCACCTTCGAACCACTAAATGACCCAGACCTGCCCATACACGATCTCGGCTCGGGGTACGAACTGAAAGTAGTTGGGTTCGTAAAATAACGTTCTCAGGCCTACTACCGAATGTCACGGTTCAGTGGTTAGTATTGTGCTTCATATTCAAGAGGTCCCGTTTTCAAATCCCCCGCCAGCGAAAGGCTATCATGAGCGTTGGTCTCGGGATTTTCCTGTCTTCCCAGCAAATGTTATAACAGTACGTTTCAACATGTCACAACAGTCTTTCTGCGAATCCATTCAAATCCTTCAGTCATCCAATCATTCCACGCTCTATAACCTATACGGTAAAAAAAAAAACTTCGTTAAATGTCCTAATAATCAATAAAACAATCAATCAAATCAATCTACTTTCGAAAGCTTCTACCAGTCTGCTGCTTGCGTTTGCTCAACCTGTAAAATGCATGTTCAAACACGAAGTTCTGCGAAAAACTAATCGCTTACTTTCCTTTGGTACGACATGGACCGTACTGAAAACGACGCGTCCAAGTAGTCTTCTATTGTTTCGTGTGTATTCGTTGCCGTGACAGCGTTCTTACCTAGCTGTTGCCTAGCAGCGATAGGGGGATACATACATAGACGAACAGACTGATGGAAAGGATTTATGAAGTACGTCTTGAGACTGGCTCAGGTGTCATGATATACATACCAAGTTTCCTAAAAATTGGTTCAGGCATTCAAAAGTTAATGAGTGAGGGGGGATACAGACACACAAAGAGTAAGGTGATCTCATAAGCCTACGTTTATTCTTCAAACTAAAGAACGTAGACTAAAAATAGGACCCTTTTAGTACAAAACTTCACGAGCACACCCACACATACAAATACATCAGCACATGTACACATACGTATGTATGTATCACTTACAAGGGGAAGCTGATGGCATAAACGGTTAAGGCCAACTTTATCTATAGCATGAATTCAAGATGTATAAAATTGCGCGCCATGTTGCTTAAATGTGATGAATGTAGCTCAAATTAGCACCAATTCAATTATTTTCCTAATGTGAACTAGTCGTACCTGGCACAACAATGCGTAGACGGAAGAATACTGCTAAGACGGTTCTTTAAAAAATAGGATGAGGAAATGGACTGCACTCATCTGGCTACGGATAGGATCTTGCGAACACGGTAATGAACTTCCCGATTTCATAAAAGTGAAATTTTTGACCAGCTGCACAATGTTTAACTTCTCAAGATGGACACTTCTTCCTGAAGTTAGTTCTTTTCCTTGTTGTAATAAAAAAAAACAAACAAATTCGTTTGCAACTTTCGTACACACATAAACTACGTACATACGGTGAATGTCATACCCTTCGTGATCTAGTTACTATTTCCAAAATACATCCAGGCTTGAAAGTAATGAAAGAAGAGCATGCGGGTGGGAGCATACTCACATGCAGCACGATACATGTACTCCTTTTAACAATATTTTAGGTCTCAAAGACCATATTCAAATTCACAATTCCTATTCCATGTTATTTCCCAAAAGCTGATATACTGCGGATGTCTGAAATAAACAGGCCAATTTACATCAACCTTCCGGACATTATCTAGTCGACAGTCCTACACAATACCAGGGATAGCTTAGACTTGAAAGGATTCTGACGATGGTGTATACTGTACTTATTTTAGCTTGTTCTGGACTTCATCCATCGTCTGGTAGCTCTTTCTAACGTGCCCAACTGAGTAGGTTTATCCTTCCCCAAACACCTGAAGACGGAGACAGATCCAGTCTCCGAAACGCTGTGGTCTTTTGTCTTTTACACACCAGATGATGGATGAAGTCCAAAACAAGCTAAAAGAAGTACAGGGATAGCTTATCTAGTGAAGTGATTCTCTACGCGATGGGAAGCCCTGATTCGATCCCCGCCAGGACAGGGGTTTATATATTAGCCAGTATGTCCAGCATCCTATCCAATGGATACAGGGAACTCTTTCCGCGAAGGAAAACAGAATGAAGCGTGAAGATGAGGCTCACCTCAATCTAATGCCGAAGTTAAGAATGTGTGAGGTTTTACCTCCACTTCCCCACACGTCTTCGTAACGTGGAAGCACGAGGGTAATTTTATCGTTCGCATCCAACATCACATCCGTGCGAAATACAGACAGCGGCTGCAACACCACCACTCAATGAAGAATTAGGGAATTTTGTGATAAACTAATATTTAAAGAATGCATGTCTAACACGTTGGGCAGGTAGGCGTTTTGCTTTAATTACGATAACAGAAAAATCACTGCACTTACATATGAAACTTGTTCGTGACGAATAAGACTACAGGGAGAAGTGGTCAACCCGACAAATAAAGCTTCCCAGAGAAAACAGTATCAAATACTAAACCTACCCAATCTATGAAGGTACGTAAAATTAAGGGTAGTTTTAATGTAACTTATGTCAACAATGTAACACCACAGCTACGGTGTAGACATGCTCTTTAATTTCTTTAACGGTCTCCTGACTTTAAAGGAATATAAACTCATATAGGACTACTCATTTAAAGTAAGAATGTTTCAAACCATATCAACATCCTCATTAATAACGCCTTTTCACATTTCCCCGTGTCACATACTACACATTAACGTCAACCATTATACCAAATGATTTAAACTGTACGCGTTCTTCGTTGCCGTTGATTTCCTAACTCTGCTATTATGTTGTAACAAACGGATGTCACTTGAACAGGTCTTACAGGATGACGTCCAGTCAACTGGAAGCCAACTTATCGATGATACTTGCCGACGCGTGTGTAAGTTATTTTCATAGCCAGGGTGAACGAAGCTGAGTCGTTCAAATTCATACATTCGATTGACCGACTTCTTTAGCTCAGCCAGCCTGCTTCCTTCCTGCTTATCCGCCTGTCGATTTTCTGTTTGGCATACACAGCAGTTTATATGCTCGTCTGCAAATACTCTACATACCAACAGTGCAAAAGGAAACATCATTAATTCCAACTTACGCAACTAGAATTTCTGACCATTTTAGACGATATTAATATATTAATTTAACAACAAACTTGAAGTAACTATGTATAATACATACATCTAATCTTAATTTTAATGGCAAAAAGTCCTTACACAGAGACATACAGTATACATGTAAAGTATTTCCCCATAGTGCAGGAGAATCTTCTGATGACGCCCAATGCAGACCGAAACACGTCAAGGTGTATTTATATATGTTTATATGAAACTGGTTACACCTGACGGAATTACTATTCACTTAAGTATGAAGCAGTGTGGGGGATGAAGATGCAGATCCCGGCCACAGCAGCAACTGCTCTGCTACCACAAAAGGAGGGAAACAAAGCGTTAAATTTACCGTGCTTGCTTCCAAGTTAACTTATGAGAAATCATACTTTTTATTCTTCTTCACTGTAAGGCTGCGAAACATTATTTACAGACATAATTAAGTAAAAGATTTCGCTGGCACTGAAACAGTCAACCTACGAACGATGGTCCCTGCGTCATAATACAAGATACCTTACTGAATACATAGAAATTTTCATCTGCAAGGTTGCACTCCCTGGTCCCAGGAATGGCCGAACAGTAGGAGTGCATAGCTAACGTTACGCTCTCATTCCTTCACCAAAGTTCAGTTTCGGACCATTTCGTTGTCTTCTTTAGTTATTTTTCTAAATACTATTTCGCCCATTTGTGTCCCACTCAAGGCAAGGGAACGAGTGCCCTCGTCGTGCTGGCAAGTACATGTAAGCATATACAGTAAAACTTGGTTATAGCAATATCGGTTTCTGCGACACCTTTTCTATTGCGTCAAATATTCAATGGTACGAACTAATTCCTCATAAAGCAACTGTTTTTATACCTTGCTTAGTACGACATGCACAAATGCATCAACCTCGTATGTAACGTCATTTTCATTCCTGAATTTCTCTGATATCGTGGGAAAGTTCGATGTGTCTGCCCACCCTCACTTT
>NW_019720562.1:501257-508748 GCF_002891405.2 Cryptotermes secundus
ACGAAAACATGGCAATGAAAAGGAAAGTTTTAAGCATTGAAGAGAAAGTTAAAGTGATTCGTGAAATATTCTGTGTGCTCGTATTGTCAGTGAAAAGCGCTGTAATATGTCTTTGATATTACACATTTGGGCAATTCCACGTTAATGTTACGTTAGTCTGTACTTAACTATGTATTTCACTAAAAAATGCAACATTTTAACTCGGTTTTTGGTAGATTTTTACGTGACTAACATAAGGCTACTGTGGAAGTGCCCATTTCGGTTACAACGACATTCGTTTATAACGACACTATTTTTAGGTCCCTTTGATGACGTTATAACAAAGTTCTACTGTACGTTAATTCGGGTTACTGAACAGTCATGAAAGGACATCTTTGTTCTAGGTCCTTTCGGGATATAAGGTAAGAGTCAACTATTCGACCTGATTTTGGGACCTTGCATGTTGTTTGTCCTAGGATGATTTATTTACTGTAATTTGCTATGAACGTTTACTTCTGTAGGCACGGTTACACAGTAGCAAGAAAGCTGCCCCCTGCAGACGTTACTTTCCTACGTTATTACTGTACTTAAATAAAGTCAATGTACGTTACGAGTGCTTTGTCGTCACCACAAAGCTATACCAGTACCCATTTTAACTGCTCTTTTTAAAGTGGCCGTACTATTTAACAACAGTCGGCCATCTTGAGTTTCTTGTTAAGTGCCTGTCGTAACTACTTTCCCTGTATAATAATTACAGTCATCGATTTCTACTGTTTGTTAACCAATCTTTTTAAATGCTATCATACTGTTACTACATTTGCATTATTAAACAAATATTTTCTTGCCTGTTTAATCTCTTTCTCTCTCATATAGTAAGTAGTAATATTACGCCTCCCGCTCAATTATGTACAGAGTTTGGGACCTAACATGTCAGCACACACTAATACATTATACAGAGTGCCCCAGAAGGAAAGGTCACAGTATTGGTCATTCTAAGCAAAAAAGTAAATATATACATATGTTCTATTCAGAACGGTTTCCGAGATAGAGCTACTTCACTGTGCAGTTCCAAAATTTTTGATAAGAGATATTACGCACTGTTACTAATTTTCTTTTCCTTGGCACCACAGCCCCAGTGGGCCTAGGCCTACCTCCATGAACTTCTCCGTTCACTTCGGTTTTTCTAGATCTTACACATTCGGTAGGACACCTTGGGCGGGTCATCAGTTCGTCGCAAGACCTCTACCTGTACACAAAGACAGAAAATCGCGCACACACAAACTAAACATCCATGCCCTGAGTGGGATTCGAACCCACGATCCAGGTTTCCAAGCGAGCGAAGACAGTACATGCCTTAGACCGCTCGGCTACTGTGACCGGCTACTGTTATTAATACCGGTATTTATTGTTCAGGTGACAGTTGGTACAGTTTACATAGTATAATATATTTTCTAAAATTCCACCGTCAACATCAATGCACTTTGCAACTAGTGTGGGGACATGGCTGGTTCCTTGTCTGGGTGCATTCTGACGTTCCAGTACATTGTACTCACCCACTCACATATGGAGTTGAGCCCTTCTTGAGAAACCTCTAATTCTGCAGCTACTCAAGAATTTCCCAGCATGTTGTGGAACCCGTAGGTTCATTACCACGTTCACAAGAGCCCTTTACTGGTCCCTATTCTGAGCCGGATCAATCCAATCAATACCATCCCATCCTATCTCTCTAACATTAATTTTAATATTGTCCACCCACCTAGGTCTTGGTCTTCTCAGTGGTCTCTTTCCTTCTGGCTTTCCCACCAATATCCTATATGTATTCCTCTTCGGCCCCATTCGCGCTACATGCCCTGCCCACCCCATCCTCCTCCACTTGATCATTCTAATTATACTTGGAGAAGAGTACAAGTTATGAACCTCCTCACTGTGCAGTTTTCTCCAAATACCCGCCACTTCACCTCTCTTCGGTCCAAATATTCTCAACACCCTCAGTCTATGTTCCTCCCCTAATGTCAGAGACCAACTTTCACACCCATACAGAACCACAGGCAATATTATAGTTTTGTATATTCTAATTTTTATGTTTTTGGACAACAGACGAAAAGACAAAAGGTTCTGGACTGAATGATAGCAAGCATTACCCGAGTTCAATCGCCTCTTAATTTCCTCCTGAATCAGCTTTCGATCTGTTATCGTTGTTCCCAAATATCTGAACTGTGCCACATTTTAAAAACATCTGCTTCCTATCTTTATGTCATGATTTTGCCTTGAATTTTGGTGATGAGACAGTAACATATACTTAATTTTCTCTGTCTTTACTTCTAGACCAACCTCTTTACTTGCGTCAATTAAAGTTTGTGTGTTTTTCTTTATAGTATCTACATTATGACCCAGTAGATTCACATCATCGGCGTAGACCAACAGCTGATGTGTCCCGTTTAATTTCAGTCCCACCTGGTTTTCCTGGACCTTCCTAATGGCATATTCTAAAGCAAAGTTGAAAAGGAGTGGCGATAAAGCATCTCGTCTTAGACCATTCTGGACAAGAAATTTATCAGATAAATGTTTACTTGTACGGACTTTACAACACGTTTCGTTTAACCATATTTTAATCAGCCTAACTAGTTTCACGGGTATCCAAAAATCTAACAGAATATTGTGCAATACTTCCCTTCTAACTGAATCATAGACCTCCTTGAAGTCTATGAATAGCTGATGTTCTGTCTCATTGCACTCTCATCCCCCCACCCCACCCCCAGTATCCGACGAATAACAAAGATCTGATCAGTTGTTCACCTGTTACTTCGAAACCAACACTGATGATCCCCAATAAGTTCATCTGCATATGGACTTAACCTTGAGAGGAGAATACTTGATAAAATTCTGAATAAAGCTGACAGCAGTAATGTCCAACGATAATTACTTCAGCCAGTTTTTATCATCCTTACTGTGCTGTACAGTGAAACAGTTCTATCTTAGAAACCGCACGGAATATGACACCTGCACATTTACACTTGTTTCTTAGAATGACCGATACTATGACCTCCCAGACTATCGACCTTTCCTCCTACAACACGCTGTATATCTTCTTAGGTTGCATTTGGCTATCCTCGACCAGATTCGGGGCATTTGAAAACAACAGTTAAAATAGAGGTGACTGTAACCTGCATCTTCTTCCTTATGGCTAAGGGTAAGCCTAAGCATAAGGCGGATAGTGAGGTACGCTTCAGAGTTAGAAGAAACTGACGTTTTTCTCCCACTTCTCATATTGAATAGCCTCATGCTGGGCTGCTGTTTAATGTTTCTGGAAAAAGTCGGCTTTTTAAAGCCGAGAGTATGTGTGCGTGTGTGTTGAACGCAGTATGCTTAAATATACGTGTATACTGGGAGCAGGGGATAATTAAACAAGGGGACGAAATAGAATCTAAAATAAATTATCCGTCAAACAACGCGGTTGGTAGGTTGTGGCCCATAAAGTAGCTTAACAGTAATTGGTTACTCATTCTTTCAGACCCGCAACCAGCCAGATCTTCATTATCGAATCTGTATATCAAGGCAAGTGTTTTGGGGTTTTAGCCGAATAACTTAAAATTAGTGCAATACACCGTCGCCATGGGTAATCCTTTTATGAAGCTAAATATGACGTCGCAAGAATTCACCAGACCATTACACGATGCTGTATTAAGTTTATGAACTAAAGAACTTGTTCAGGGTGGGATAAGACGAGATGATTGTGCACATAGAGGACAAAGAAGCAGCAATGTCTTTCGATGAGCTATCTTCATATCCGTCTCAAAAGAAAAACGGAGGAGAAAAATCAGGGTAGACAGACTGTGTCTTAACCGAGATTCCAAGGGACACATTCAAATAAAATTCAGACTCTCTATCGCTAAGAAAATAACTTGATGTGAGGACCGTAAAACTGAAGACATACCAGAAATTGACTGATGCGTGAGATGAACGCAGCATGTGTGCGCAGATGCTAGAAGCTCCGAAGTTAAAACAAAAACAGAGAAGATATATGTAGAGGAAAACTGTACTGTGTAGGCTGTCGGCTTAAATTCCATGTGAAATGATGAGACATAACTCCTCTACAATTTGGAATGTGATACGAAGCTAACAAGTTTTCGCTGCGAATGAAGGCACTATATATTGCTAAAATATTATTCATTTTCGAACTGTAATGTCTAACAGCTGACCTACTATAGGCTTCTTAATCAAAGCTTCGATGTGTATATGGTGCTCATGATTAAAATATCGTAACATACCCTACAATAAAATTACTCATCCAAAATAATGTGTCGAAATTAGTCACAAGCTGTGAACTAATACGCGACACTATAAAAGGACAACAGAAACTGACTTCTTCGGAAATAAGTCTAAAACTCGAGAGGCCAGGATTCGAATCTCTGTCATAACAATTCCAACAACTTCGTCATGTAATTAGAAAATATGCTGGACAGTGTGAAAAGCAGAAACTTATGCCTTTTCTATCACAAATAACGCGTGTATACAAAAATACAAACACACACATAAAGGCATATATACACGTAGTAGGGCCTTTCTAAATCCAAAAAACGTATAATTTATCTCCTCTTTGAAACAAGACTAAAATCGCCCTCAATTGTAACATGGAACCTGAGAAAGCAACGACAATAAATCACGGGATTCAACTGGATCTTGTTGTAGCAGAAAGCACTACGCACGTAGCCAGTTCGCTCAGCTTGTGAAACCGTCTTAATGAGTACTCTTTTAGCCAACTGTCAATCTCCTACGGAAATATGGCAATGTAACACGTCAGTGTGTTAATCTCTCCTTCAATACCTTTTGAACAAATTATGGCATTTTCATAAAGTGGAAGAAAATCATGCCAACATAAGCTAATCCAACCCTGTACTTTTCGTTATGCCCCTTTCTCTCTCTCTCTCTCTTTATCTCCCTATGGCTCTATAGCCTTTTGAATCTTGGTCGCTTATTCAGTTTCTTAATCCTATCTATACACAGTAGGTAGGACTCCTTGGATTGGGGGGGATCAGTCCATCGCAAGGTCGCTACCTATACACAGAACAACACAACCAGAATAAGCGTACACAGACATCCACACTTCGACTGGGATTCGAATCCACGACCCCAGTCTTCGAGAGGGCGAAGACGGTCCATGCCTTACACCGCGCGGCCACTGTGATCGGCCTTTTCCTTACCTGCTAGCCATTAAACCAACATAGCGGCCGGATATAATTCCAACGTGAAAGCGACACTACGACGACGTAATGTGGTTCCTGAAATTACGTATTAGTATATATTAAGAGGGGGGGTACAATTTTCGTAAGTTCCATTTTGCAGAATGTAAAATAGTACGGCGACCGTACGATAGCTGCACTGAGTTTTCGATTTTGTGACTGCAACTAATGAACCAATTAGACTAGTCACGTGAAATCTTGCACCAAGACAGACTATGAACACACGTATAAATTGTACATGAAAAGTTTGGTACACGTTAAAATTCACGGCGAGAGTGAAAAACCTTGATGTAATACCTAACAAACTGAACATAATCGAGATCTCTACAAGTGTAAATATTAATTACCGACTCACAATTCTTGCTAGCCTCACCATGTAGACTGATAGCCTGAGGCATTTTCAGGAAGACAGGCGTCATAAATGCTTGCGAGAACTCATTTATTTTTTTGAATTGCATTTAACACACCATCGATCTGCTCGATGAAACAAGAGTTCGCAAACTGACGTGTGGCGTAGGTTAATAACACTCTACACAAATGTCCTTTATCGCACATAGCTTTGCGTGACGACTGCAAGGCGCACATGCGTGCCTCCATTATATCAATTATACTGATTGATTAAATATGCTTATGTAGGTCTAACAGCCCCAGCTACTACATGGCGTGCAATTTCAGTAGTGCAATAGTTCAATTACAACAGGAAAAACCAATAACAAATTTGCTTTCGAAACCTTCCTGACAGTGCGAGCTGCCGTTCGGATAGATAAGCTGGCGACAACAGCTGGTTGAGCTGAGTACTTTCGCCACATATTTCCCTAATAGTCTGGCGAAAGAAAAAAAAAGAATTCTGAAGCAACTATAAAGGCCTACTGCAGGTGCCATCTCCCAGATACATAATTTTACAAGGGCACAGCATATTACAATAATTTACATTAATTCTGTGACCCAGATCCATGAAACCAAAAGGTTGAAAAACACTGCTCTGTAGTATACAGTCTACTTCAACAGCAGAATGCAAAATTCCGCGGTTCTATTATTTCAGGTTTGGTGAGGCTTACTGAAATGATGAACGTAAGGATTATTAGAAACTGTGACCAAGATAGTACTCAGAGGACCGAATGTTCCTATTTTAAGGCAGTCCTACGTTCAGACCGTGGTAGTCTGCGTTTTGCCCCCGTGTAGTGGGTGGACACTGATGCTTCGGCAGAATATGCAGCCTCCATATACGACGATGGAGGCATCAGGTTTCTCCGAAACGTTGGTATACATCTACAAACTTCAACCCGTCGAATGGAGGCAGAAGGTTCCTCCAAAACGTCGGTTTCCGCCTACAAGACTATATGATGTTACAGCCCAGAATGCAACAATCTGAACAATCACCGCTGTGAAAACACTACAACTTCGATCGGTCTTCAGTTCTGTGATGGGGATGATTTAATGTAGGAGCAACTCTCTAGGTTATTTCTGGTGACAATGATGACAGGCAAGATCACTAGAATTAAAGGTAACAGAAACAAAAGAAAAGTTTGATTTATGGGATACCTCTCAAGCACTGAATCTGGAACTCTGTTTCCTAGTCGAGGTGTTAATGGTGTAGACCAGGGCTGGCCAAACGTATTAAACTTCAGAGGCGCATGTGATATTTTCACAAGTTTCCTAGTCCCAGATGTGGATTGAATAGCGTAGATAGTAGGTACATTCCTTCCACGCTGCAGGTTTCTAAATTGTATCCATATGTAAAATGAGGACTGATTAATATTCTCTTCCGTAAGCCTCACTAACGATCCAAAGAGATGCACACGACTCGCGAGACAAGTTGGCCACATCTGCACTAGACTCTGTATTCAGGTAAGATCTGTGTCAGAGTCTAACCGAAGCCCTACTTTCCTGGTTGACTGGACGTTACTTCACCAAAACAGTGTCGAGCGAGAAACAACATGATGGTGAATTGAAGAGGTCGGCACCTACTGAATGGGTACTGGTCTCAAGAGACTGCGAGGAACCGAAAAAGGGCTCACGAATGCGAAGAGCTAGACCGTGACGTCATGTGTCAGAATCAATAAGCGTGAATGGAAAGGAATAAACAGAATGGGTATCTAATACTAACATTATACAATAGGTGGCTATGTATAAATAGTGGGTTAAATCCAGAAAATAAAAGAAAACGTTACTTCGTTGCTCCTAAAAGTAAACTGTAATATAAACTGTAGTTGAAGAATGCCGTCTTCTGTAATGTGGCGACGTGTCGATATTGCGTTAGCACAAGTTTACG
>NW_019720562.1:508803-560293 GCF_002891405.2 Cryptotermes secundus
CCACCTGCTCACGCTGGTTCCTCGCTCGCAGATTTTATACCCTGAAGATGGAGGCGATATGTTCCTCCGAAACGTCGGTTTACACAATATCTACATGGCGCCACATCCCAGAAGACGGCATTCTTCATAGTCACCGTCGTGAAAACCTCAAATCTTACATGTAATATAGTTCGTTGCAGAGGGATAATATTTTGGAAAAATGGAGTCCAACAGAAATGTGTAGGATAATAAAAGGTATAAAAAATTCCCGCTGAGATGTATTTATACATGCACATTCCAATTATACAACAAGCCCAATGGAAACAAAGTCCTTAACAGAAAAGAAAAACATTTTGGCAAGTTTCTTTATAAGATCGAATTATGATATTTACGTACATTTATTGGGATTTGTGGTGGACAAAGTGGCGTTGGGGTAGGTCTTCTCCGAGTTCTTCGATTTCCCCCGCCAATCTTCATTCCAACAATTGCTCCACAATTACCCTCACCTACCATCTGGGGCTAGTACAATATGCCAGGAGTGGCCGCAGTAAAAGGGACTTAGTCCCACCCCCCTAGCAATAAAAAAAAATATGTACATTTATAACACAAAACAATCTGCTCCTAGTCAACACTGTCAAATGGGCACAACATACAATTTGGGCATGACAAACTCTGAACATACTAATCACGACATACTTCGAACGTAGACCTACTGGAGCCATGAGGAACTTAAGTTCCAGCCGTGGTAGCTTACTGGGATAATCGTACAGTTAACGTTGCGGGCTTTGTCCTGGACATCTTGGTTAATGGATATTCAAATAAAAACTAAAAGCTTTTTCGTCATACAAACGTTTTCATTATTTCACCAGCAACACGCTTCGGCTCGAATAAACCTTCGTCAGGTGATACGTGAGTAATATACAAATGACGAAAGAATTCTACAAGATTACAATACTAGTACGAATGGGGAAATATGTTTAAAATCGGTCGGATCCGACTTCATACCACACAAGAATTAAAACTTAAAAAATTAGAAAAACAGACAAAAGTTAAAAATAGAATAATCTA
Source organism: Cryptotermes secundus (assembly GCF_002891405.2). Lineage (NCBI taxonomy): Eukaryota > Metazoa > Arthropoda > Insecta > Blattodea > Kalotermitidae > Cryptotermes > Cryptotermes secundus. The sequence continues at coordinate 509,851 of NW_019720562.1, forward strand.
AGGTAAGAATCCCTATAAAAGGTAGGGGATGTCCAAGGGAGGAAGGAGTCTTTAGGGGAATTTTAGAAAACTTGGAGTCCAGGTGATGACGTGATTGTGTGTATGTTCGGGGGGGGGGTGATTAAGGTACATGTATTTGGTTATGATGTGGAGAGGGAGTGTAGTTCTTGAGTAACCCGATGTTCTGTGCAGAAGAAGCTTTCTCCCTGGGCGTAGTAGTTAATTCTGTTGGGGTAACTGGGTTGAGAGTATATTGGTTATGGTATGTTTCCTGCCTGAATATACTTCAAAGATACATCTGACAGTGATCAGCTATTACGATTTCTGCCGATATGTTACTAGGCGCTTTTGTGTATTATTTCCGTTTGCAGAGGTTGTTCCAGTGGCCCTCTCTGAAGGTCTGATATTGTTGGATATGGACCGAGTTCTGACTACTCCATCTAACATCGTGTAAGACGATGAACCCGTTAATTTTTATCTAATGTTATTGCTTTGCTAAGGGTCTCATTATAATGCAGCGTTGCGATGTGAGTAACTTTGATCTCAGTGCAGACCAGTTACTCCTAGAGAGATGTAAAACTTATTCGTGGGAATGGGTTTAGTTACTTCAGAGAAAATTACTCCTAGAACTGTTATGGTCGTATAATAAACCACATACGAGGAAACAAGAAAAAATTGCAAAATGGGCCAACGTTCGCGAGAAACCGCACTTACAAGTACAAAAGTACTTCAGGAACCTGGTGGTGAGATGCCGAATGACGAGAACTAATGACAAATCCATGTGGGGAAATTTCTGTGTACATCGAAAATACATGAAGTTATGTAGCTGATTATTTGGTCGGTTCGTCAGTCAGTCAAGACAGGACTAATTAAATTAATTCACGAGCTATGCAGCCTTCACAACTAAAATGGTTCCTTGCTTCAAGGATCTTTACCTCAAGTTCTGTAATATGAAGATAAAGTATCTTGTTCTAGAATCCATAAGCATCTGATCGACCAATGTGCTCATTTATCTGAAGAGAATTAGCGGAACGTTATCTGAAGATATGAGGACATGGATGAGCATGTAGAAGCCACGCAATTATGGTGATATACAGGCCTGCAAACATTACCCATGGATTCGTTTTCAATTCTTACATACAAACGCAAATAAGATACTTGATTAAAAAAACGTGTTCATAAACCAAACTGACTCCACTTCTACAAGTTACATGATATGTCGCAAAAATGAGCAGTCGCCCGAGAGAAACAAGATTTACATAATTCATTGAATGTTCCATATTTTCTTACATATATAACCCTCCAGGATCAAATTCCTGCAGAAGTAACTCACGCCGGGGGTGAAACATTGCGTTCTAAGTTCCATAAACGTATTAATCTTATTTGGAATGAGGAATAATTTCCTCAGCAGTGGAGACACCCTATTGTTGTGCCTATGTACAAGGACGATAAAAATAACTGTAGTAATAATCGAGGAATGTCACTGTTATCAACTTCATACAAAATTTTATCCGATATCCTTCTCTCAAAGTTAAGTCCACATGTAGTCGAAATTATCAGACACCATCAGCGTGGGTCTCGACATAACAACAGATCAACTACTGATATTTTTTGCATTCCTGAGATACTGAAAAAAAAAATGGAAGTACAATGGGACGGTACATCAGCTTCAAAGAAAAACTATGATTCAGTTAAGAGGGAAGTACTTTACAATATTCTCACAGAGTGTGGGGGTTCCTATGAAGCTACATAGGCTCATTAAAATGTGAATGCATGAAACCTACAGTAATGTCCGTACAGGTTAACATTTGTCTGATATGTTTCCGTGGTCCAAAACAAGGATGCTTCATCGGCACTGCCTTTCACGATGCTTCAGAATATGCGATTGAGAAGGTCCAGGAAAACCAGTTGGGACTGAAATTAAATGGAACACATCAGCTACTGGTCTAAGCTGATCTGTTTGGAGACAATGTAAATACCATACAGAGAAACAACGGAGCTCAAATTGACGCTGGTAGGGAAGCTGGTTTAGGTTTAAACACGAAGAGAACTAAGAAAGACTACATGTTGACGCCTCGTCACAAGGACGCACAGCACAATCATATTATGACAAAGCTATCTAACGGATTCTCTGGAAGCATGGCAAAGTTCAGCTTTTTGGGAATTACAGCAAGTCAAAATTTGCGTCATGAGGAAATTAGGTGCAGATCAAATTCGGATAACGCCTGCTACCATTAAGTTCAGAACCCTTTGTCTTCTCGCCTACTGCCGAAAAACAAAAAGATTAAAATATATATAACTAAAACTTTTCCTGCAGTCTTGTATGGATGTGAAACTTTGTTTCTCGCATTACTTGATGAACACAGACTGGGGATGTTTGAGAACAGAGCGCTAAGGAGCATACTGGGACCCCAAAAGAAGACAGCAGGCTGGAGAAAACTGAATGATGAGGAGCTTCCTAACTTGTACTCCTGGCCACACATTATTAGAATGAAGTCAAGGTGGATAAGATGGGCAGGGCATGAAGTACTCATGGCAGGAAAAAGTACATAAAGGATTTCCGCATGGAGACCTACAGGAAGATGGGAGGATAATATTAAAAAGTATCTTAAAGAAACAGAATGGGAGTGTGGACTGGATTCATGTGGCTCAAGACAGACTAGTGGCGGGCTCTTGTGAACACACTAATGAAGCTTTGTGTTCCATAAAACACTGGGAATTTCATACGTGGTTGAGCAATCTGCTGGCTTCTCAAGGACCCAGCTCCATGGAGTTAATCAGTTATAAGGGGCCACGAGATAGGCACCTTGATTTATGTCTGTGCAAATAATTTATAATAATAATACAATAACATATCTTATAGAATACTCAAAATCTGATATTCTCTTCCATTACAGTACTGGACACGATTATTTGGCAAAATTAATAACATATCTTACAGAATACTGGAAATATAGTATTCATCTTCCACTTCAGTAATGGACAAGAATAAATGACAAATATAATACAAGCCGCAAAGTCGTGGGATCGAATCCCGATGAGGTGGATTTTTTTTTCAATTTATCTAATCCTTCTAGCCGCACTATGGCCCCGAGGTCGACTCAGCCTCTAACAGAAATGAGTACCAGGAATATTCCTGGGGGTAAAGGGCGGCCGGCGCGTAACTGCTGACAACCTTACCGCCATCTATGAGCCGATTGTCTAGAAAATGGGGGGCCTCAACATCGCACAACCCTACGGGCCTCCACAGCCTGTTACAGGGATACCTTTACTTTATAACATAATCTTACAGAATACTGGAAATCTGATATTCATCTTCCATTATAGTAAGGGACAGGATTATTTGGCAAATTTAACAACAAAGCCTATTTTCTCAAATATCAATTACCGTGTACATACAAACAAAGCGTCTGAATGGTTGAAATCTACTGAGGATCACTGTACTGACACTGCCTTTCAAATAATTTCAGCGTATGAAAGAATCGTTTCTATCCATTACCAAAACCTTTTAACTTTTTTTGCACTCAATTACTGAGCAGGCCTACACACTTCCATCGCTATGGATATAATACATTCAGAGTTAATAATTATATAATTTAGTGACCCATTTGCGAGCAAACTTTTATAGGGGTCTATATGCCTACTGGCTGAAGTTTTTCGGAAATTGTGTTAAGGATTAGGGAACTCCGCATCTTTCTAATTTCATCACAAAAAAATCACCTTCTACCCTGAAGATGCAGGAAGTATACGATGAAATACGAGTACCATTCTACCAGACTACATGGTGTCAGGCCAAGAAGATACTAATCTTCATATTCACCGCAGTGAGAACCGAAAAATTCACAAGAATGATTCCATTTAAAATCTGTATGCGTGTTTATTGCCTGCCTTCATACGAAATTCCGCGTGCTCCAAGAGCGATCCTTTCAACTAGATCCGTCAATGCGTTCGCTAACCTTCGCACTGAACCTACGCCGTTATTTTACATTCTAGATAAACATCAGTCTATTAAGAGTTTCATGTATTTTTCAGTTTTATCCCCACACAATTTCACGGTACTGTATTAAGATACATTAGTGTCCCTCCAATTTCAGAAGTTCGCACAGTCGCCATGTTGGTACTACTGGAGTCGGTAAAGCCATCGCTTGTACTTAATTATGTAATTAAGAGCTATGTCATAAAGGCTTATATGGAGTGGAGGTATAGCTCCACCATCCTTGACGTCGGAACTAGATGGAAGTGAGCGGTGAACTTCACGTCCCGGCAGCTTTACTCCAGGGACAGATCTCCCAGTAACCAGTGAATACCGCGACATAGCTCAAGCGGTTAGTCGCTGGATTCCCACCGTGGCGGCCCGGGTTCGATCCCGGGTCTGGTCAAGTGGGGTTTGTGGTGGACAAAGTGGAGCTGGGACAAGTTTTCTCAGAGTACTTCTGTCCCCCCCCCCCAAAAAAGCTGAATACATGGCCGGGTGGGCCTACAGCCGATCTGGGCGTTGTTGAGAAAAATCTCTAACCCTACCGGAAATCGAACCGTGGTCATCCAACCCAGCCTGGTTACTACACCGACTGAGCTAACCAGGCTCCTTTACTGGCAATGGTCCGAAATTTAATACGACGAGCCAGACACACATAACCACATGACAGTATAACAGTTCTGAACAGAAACTGCATTAAAAATGTTTCCCCAAACACATGATCAGGCTGTAGGCTGCGTGCAACCACATATCAACCCACCTACAGACCAACCGTCGTACGCCTAAACACAGCTTCCACGTTAAAATATCCCCTGAAAAATCGTCACAGAATAAGATGTCCACTTCAACAATACCCAATATGCATCCTACAGAGTAAAATACCCATGGGCAGAGCTGTGTCTATATCGGCACATGTATTTCTCGTATCTGTGAAGTAAACAACATACTACAAAGCAATATGCTTGTATATGAGAGGACGATAACAGAAATTCGTCGCGAAACACAAGAAGTTACTATTTTCACACTCTGATTATCTGCAAGCAACATGTGATTGTAGGGCACAACACAATAACTTCTTGAACTTAAACTGCATACCTGGCAACAATATGTGCTCCCCAGCGACAAAGAAATTCCTCGCGATTTCCACAGACCACGAACTGAATTTAAATGAATGGAATATGAAGTACAAAGAAGACCTAGAGACTAACTCGAAGTGGCAAAGAGAAGGCTTAACTTCACGTATGTCAGATTCCTGGAACCCTTCCGAGAAGAACATAACACTGAAAATGGCAAGCTTTTACGACTTAGGAAGATAAGCACAATAAAAAAAAAACTTCCAGCAAACATTCACACACAAACCAATATAGAGTTGAAAACATTGTGGCATCCCAAGGAGAGCAAAGACAGTCTGACCTGTAATTGTACACCTTATAATACACTTGAATCTGCCAACAAAAAATACAGGAGAACGAAGTATCGTCAGAGGCAGCTTTAATATAACAAGCATATATATTTTTCTTGTTTTGTCTTACTAAGAAAGAAATAAGAACCCCCCCCCCAATTTCACACGAGAAACCGGAAATTGTGAATGTATGACGCATAGGTTCCAATTAATTTATGCTATATGCATATTATTTTAATTTCAAGGCAGATTAGCTTAGAAAGATGCTTGAAGATTTAAGTAAAACATGTCCTGTTATATAAAATTATGAAGCTAAATAAATTGCACATACTCGTACTTTAAAGCGGATAACATTACTGAAAGACTTTCACGACTACTGCACGTTTTGCATTTACTTTTCACAGCGCTCCCTTATTTTGGATGTTAGCTTTCTGCAGACATTCTTGTACAGCGGACTTTCTCTTTGACTATAATCGTAGTTTCGCTGAACGAGCGTTCTCAGATAGCCCATTTAGAAACTTCTTTGTAATGAGAATTATTTTGCAACGGATCTATCCCTGAACTATGCTACAAACTGCAATGTCGCGGGTTCGGTTCCCGATGAGGCCACTGGATTTTTCAGTTGACCTAATCCTTCCAGCCCTGAGGTCGACTAAGCCTCTAACAGAAATGAGAACCAGGAATCTTCCTGGAGATAAGGGCAGCCGGCACGTAAGGCTGACTTCACCTCCATCTGCTGTGAGCCGACTGTCTAGAACATGTGACAGCCTCGACGTCTCACAACATTATGGGCTTCCACGGCCTCTTACCGGGATAGCTTTACCTTTTTTACCTACACCTGAAATTGAATGTTTGTTTGTTTGTTTGTTTGTAAACTAGTACCGAGTCACATTTTTTTGTATCCTGTTGCGTAAATCACTTTAGATGTTTATTATATTCCCTTATTTATGTATATATTTATATACATATTATTTATATTATTATATTTATGTATTCCTTTCATCACATTATCTATTGTTTGTCTATCTATCTATCTATCTATCTGCGTACCAGTCTATCTCTCTGTATATCTGTATCTACCTGTCTGTGTGTTGTGTTGACAGAAATAAAATAAATATTACCTACAAGTTAAGAAAAGTTTCACTTACTCATACATATCAATCTTTCCAAAAAAAAAACAGCAGTTCGCACAATAAAAGGCGCTGTGTATTATACGTATAGAGTATACACACGGGCGTGATTTTCTTTTGTAAAAATATTAAAGTGATCATTTTTATGGATACTAAAATTAGATCTGAAACCAATCAAAGTGAATTCGTAGTTCTAACTATGAGAATATTTGCTGTGTGTCTTTCACGGAAATTATAATCCTAAATGTAGAAAACGAAATAATACGGTTATTCGGAAAGTAAGCTCCATTTATTTTAGGCAACTAATGTAGGAGCGGGGGAGAGTTCGCGCATACGAGGTAGCGTCACGACTCGTTTGCCTTGTAAACAATCACATAACTGGTCACCTAGTGTTTGTTCTTGTCTGTACAAAGGAGTTATGATGTGTCCTGCGATTGATAATCCCGCCAGCTGCGAAATTCGCGCTGTTATCCGCTTTCTTCACGCTAAAAACATGAGTGCTGCTGAAATCCATTGTGAATTATGCGCAGTTTACGGCCAAAATGCAATAAGTGAAGGAACTGTATGACAGTGGTGTAGAATGTTCAAAGATGGGCCATCTGCAGTGGGTGACGATCTTGATCAAAGTGTCGGCCAAAAAATTTATGAATGACGGCGCTTCACAATTTCAGAACTTTCGTGTGAATTTCCACAAATCTCACGCACTGTTCTCTATGAGATCATCAAAGTTAGGATAGGTTATCACAAAATTTGCGCAAGATGGCTCCCGAAAATGCTCATAGATGGCGCATAAAACGCAGAAAATGGTTTCGGTTTTGACTTTTTTTAGAGCGATACCACAAAGACGGCGATGAACTTCTCAATCATATCGTACGAGTAACAAGTAATGAAACCTGGGTTTCATTTATGAATGCCGAAACCAAAAAGTAGTCAGAGCAGTGTATGCACACACATTCTCCAAATAAGCCGAAACAGTTTAAACGAACGCTGTCTGCCTGCCAAAAAGTTGATGGCAACTACTTTCTGGGACGAGGAAAGGAGTGGTGATGGTGGAATTCACACAATAATGTCAGAAGTGTACTGCGTAGGACCGGCCATTCAGAATAAAAAACTAGGAATGCTGACATACGGTTCAGTGCTCTTCCATGACAATGTGCGTTCGCGTAAAGCTGCTCGCACCCGAGCACTGTTAGAGCATTTCAACTGGGAGCTGTTTAATCACCATCCTTACAGCCCTGATCTCGCTCCAAGCGACTACCACCCGTTCACCTACTTGAAGAACTGGTTGGGATCACAGTGTTTCAATAATAATTCGGAGTTGATGGAAAGAGTCAAAACGTGGCTGAGTTCACAGGCGGCAGACTTCTTTGGCACAGGCATGCAAAACCTTATTCCCCGATACCAGTGCCTCAATTGCGGCGGTGACTAAGTTGAAAAGTAGCTTAAGTACTTAAATGTTTTTTTATATAATAAAATGTTTCTCTTCTTATTGCTTGTTCAGTTAGCAGCTCACCGGAGGTTACTTTCCAAATATTCCTCGTACAACCGATGCATTAATATGCGGGAGATAACAAACATTTTCACGAATGCTAACTTAGCAAACTGCATGTTCTTCTTGCTGCATCATGTAGGATTACAACCGAAAAATATCCAGTAATTTTCTAGTGACACACGGCCATGTAAGAGATTAACGTAACTATGAGAACAATGCATTTGAGTTCAGATCACATACCCGTGGAAAAAAAAACAATCAGGATAATACCCACTGGAGACGACACAAAGGGCTGCTGCTCACCCTCTCACGTGGTGTGTAACTAGAACATCCGGAGTAAAAGCATACGTTCGAACACCATGTACTCAACCATCATATATTAATCAACTGGCTTCTGCTTGGGAACGCCTCCCCCCCCCCTTCAACTTCTACCTCTGAGCGTGTTTTCGCAATACAGAAGCTCACCAGTCATTCGGATGATTAGCCTAGATTAAATTACAGTCTGACGTCATGAGACCAGGCTAATTACGCCCACACCTTACAGCACGTTATGTTACGAACGTTGTGTATACTCGGAACACGAAGGAAGTTCAGAGAGATAACGTATCGTATTTGCATACAACACATGAGAGTCTTGTGACAGAGGAACACGTGACAGAAAACGATTGGGGATAAAGACCGCTAACTTAATACATCATTAATTTCGTTAACAAATCGTTAAATCGTCTCCGTAACACGACACTCTTTATGAAGTTGGTAAACAATTTCCTGCTAAGTCCATTCTATGTGTGCCCCCAAGCTCTTGTTATTTCGGGACAATACGGAAAATTCGCCAATTCCGTGGAAAAATATTTAATTCTTGATATGAATTACTGCATGCTAGTATCTTGTGACTAAAGACTTAACGCATTATAAGGAATGGTTAATGATTGGCTAATACTCCAGGCCTATACGAGTAGATAAAGAAACGTAACGACTTATAAACAAATTGGTTGCATATTCAAGAGCGTTAACAAATTCAGTAAACAGACTCAAAACATATACACATGAAATCAATAAGAGTATCTGATTCTCAAAAGACATGTGTAAATGTTAACAAAACAGTAAGAATAAAGAATTATTCGAGAAATTAATCAGTTTACATAAGTGAAACGTTCTGTTGAATTTAAAATAACACACAAATTCAAATTAATGGGACTTGAGGAAAAAAACATCTTCTATCAATATGCAAAACAGTCACTTCAAATAACTGCATGACTGCATTTTATATGATTTGACAAGATTTTCTCTGCCTTCAGTATACACATCTAGCAATTTACAACCTTTCGCGAATCTCTCAAAGCATTTCCGCATGGAACAAATCCTTGCACGAGGCTCACTGTCTGTAAACATGCTTCTATTTGCTTTGTCTACTCTTCGACCCTGAGGGTAAAAGCTGGACGTTGCTGTGAATTGTCCGCAAACTCCTACAGGAATGCACGGCATACCATCGTATGCCATACTCCTCGGGCTTCTTCAGCATCATGGGGCAATGCTTAATGCAAACAGAATAAGACAAGAAAGATGAAAAAATCAGATCCAAGGATAATTACTAGGGATGGCAAACAAGTGACGTCTCGATACATAAGACAGAATGTCTCTTACTTCGTAGAAAACTGAATGACTTGTGCGTACAGAAATTATACATCAGGTCCTCTTTAAAATAAGACTGCGTCTGCGTTGAGATGGCGCCTGGGAATTCGGGTTAACGACCTCTGTAATTCTTCGAGCTTTTAAAAGTAGCAGCAGCAACAAGTGACAAATAAAGAAATTGTCAAATGAACATCGTGCTATTCTGCATGCACATCAAAACGCCACGTACTATGTTACGTACGTCCAAGGATGTCCCTGACACATTGAAGCTGTACTCGTCGCCTATAAGCAGCAATTAGGAATCCGCTAAACAATAAAACTCCGCGCCAGGCCATTTGGAACGATGGGGAAAATGAATCATGATGTTTCTAGTCCTCAGATTTTAAAAAGCTGGAGCGTAACGTGTGGCGTCGGCTTTCGGCCCTAATTCCGACAGTCGAGATCAGAAACGAATCGTGATAATTTAAACAAGTGGCAGAAAATGAATCCTTTATGGTGATTCGGTCATTCCAGCCTTACAACATAATGTTATTTAAAATCAAAATCGGCTACCCTTGTACCAGTTCCCTTGAAATCTAAATGCCCAAGATGTAAACAGGGCCAAATCACTTTACACATAATGACTCTGAAACAGCCGGAAGCCGTTCATGAACTGATACTTAACAGATTTAATCATTTCTGTTCATGACAACATGCCTCAAATGCTCATCTTTAAAGAACACTAAACCTAATACAATAATACATAAGTTCATGCAATTTAGCCATATAGACAAGGTGGCGCACCAGACGATCCAGTATTTGATTTAGTGTTAATTATTCAACCATGTAATGAACGATGTTTTGTAACGTGGTAAGATAGGAGATCATGGAGATTAGTTCTGATCCTTGTCGAGCGCGCTAGTATCACGCTGTTCCTGCTCATGGCGCCAGTTTACAAAAGATGGATGACAAAGAAAGACTATCTGTAGAACAACGCATAAAAACAGTGATCTTCTTTACTCATACAAGAAGTATTGGGATCACACAGGCGGTTTCTTACCCGCTTTCAAACGCGAAGGGCGTCTTCATTCAAAACAATTCATAAACTTTATGAACAGTTTAATAATAATACGTAGTTCAGTGTTGGAGAGGAAACGTTGCCGGCCTTCATCTGTGACTTCTCCGGAGAACATTGATGCTGTCGGACTGGCGCTGCAAAGAAGCCCCAGTTAATCAACAAGGCTGCAACATAACTAGGGATATCCAGACGACTTGTGCAACAAATATTGAAAAGTGATTTGAATTTGTATACATACAAAATGACAGTGTTGTCTAAACTTACATTTCAAAACAGATATCAAAGAATGGTATTCACTGAATGGGTTCAGAATAATGAGGTATCGTACAACAATGTTTCGTTTTCTTATGAGGCACACTTCCACTTGGATGCTGTGGTAAATAAATAAAAAGTGCGATTTGGGGCGTCTGAGAATCCACGTGTGACTCATGAGGTGCATCATGCACGGAAAATTACAGTGTCGGTCGCCATCTCAAGTCATGGACTGTTAGGGCCAATTTTCTTTGAAGAGACGGTGAACAGTGAGCGCCACTTAAGCATGTTGCGTAACACTTTTGTGCCTCACCCTCTTGCTATAGGTTTGCCTTACAAACTTAGTGGTTCATGCAGGGTGGAGCCAGAACGCACACAGCACATGTTGTTTTTGACTTTCTGCATTACACTTTCGACTCGCGTGTCATCTCAAACCGATTTCCTGGTCGCTTTGCATGCAGAAAAAACTGGCTCCCGAATAGTCCTGATTTAAACCCATGTGACTACTTTCTTGGGGATTCTTTTTTCCGAAAATGCCGCAAACAATAATGGAATTGCGAGCACTAATCATTCAGGCCCCCAACGAGATAACTGACGATATGTGCCGTCGAGTAATCAACATCGCAGTTCGTGTTGAAGAAGTTGCCAAAAGAGGTTAAACCCCATGTAATGGTCTTTCTTTTATTTAGTACGTTAGTTTCTTGTACTGTCACTGAAATAAAGATTTTATTAATAGATCAAGTACTGGATCATTTCGACACCATTCTGTATAATAGTATGGCTAGAGCTGTATTCTGATAACGTGATACGGTTCAGATATAAACTTCCTGTTTAGTACCGAAATCATAGCTAAAGCACGTAGTAACGGCTTCAGACAGAGCCCTAAGTATGTTTACGATCCATCTCCATGTAAAACATCGCATGTTTACTTACAACGGTTCATCACTTGTGACGATAAAATTTAAATCTGATTACAGATTTAGCGCAACCGTCATACTATTTTCTTACAGACTATTAACAAATTGCCTAACAGCAACTGCATAGCTTAAGAATACATAATACCACACCAGCATTTTATTGTTACATAGCATTTTGAGGCTAACTGAGATATGTCGTAAATTACTGGTCAGTTGTCTCCCTTTCCGAAATAAATATGATAGTGGGTTATATGCAGTGTTGTGGTAACTTTTCTCTACTGAATTTTAAATATAAATATAAAATATGCGACCCACTGCATGTAATGTTTCACAGTCTGCTTCTATTCATTCTGTTCTGCACAACTCGATACAAGTTAGTAATGTTTCAGTTTTTAATGGAAATTTCAATTCGCCTTTGGGACTAAATTGTCTGGGCTGTCTACATCCGATGCCGACATGATAATCCAAGTATCATAGTACGTAACAGTAACCAGTAGTTGCAATAACTTGGGAATCTAGAAGTTCGTCACCATTTTCTGCCTTTCGACTATTAAGCGTTCATTTCTTATACACAAGTACGCTGTAATAGCATTTTTCATAAAGCACAAAAATAAAAATATCTTACGACGCTTATAGGCATTCGCCTTCATTCTATTACACCGGTTTTTATAAAAAACGATAATTACTATCCATATACTGAAGGTTTATATTTGTCAGAAATCTTTCCCTTCGCATCTGCTTTGTGAAGTTCACCGTTTCTGAGAACCTAATAAAAGAAAGGAAAATAATGTTTCGCGTGTAAATGATCGCTTTTGGAATTGTGCAGCAATATAAATTACGGAATGAATTAAATATATCAGCAGAATAATTTTCATATAAAAGTATATAAAAAATTATCCTTACACCGAAATACCTGCGTGATTCTCACAGTTCATGATTCCCTGAAGCAAATAACCATAACACTTGTGTAATGCATACATGATGAGGTGGGAGGAAAGTTTTTACATGTTTCTGCAGCCATGAAATGTGTCTGTTGCCTATTAAACTTCAAGACGAAATCCTGTTTCACTCCTTCGTAGTTTCTGTACAGAACATTCATCCCTCGATCTGAATTCTTCTTTGCCATGTTGTCTGTAAATAATATTCCTAAGAGAACCGCATAATGGATCACAGAAGTGGAGAGACAGCCGACTAGCTGACCTTGCTATTTTCCTCGAACACTTGTGAGCCAACAGTGAGCACACAAGGCGCGAACACTTGTTAGCCAAGAGTTAGCACAAAAGACTGTTTCATGACAGACCATGGTAAAACACAAATTCTATAATACTATATATACTAAATGCAAGGCCCGCTAAAACAAATGGAAACGTAAGAAATAAGTAAAACTGAAATCTAGCTTTTCCAATTTCATGTGTTTGGCACGCTTTCAGCAAATTTGGAAAATAAAACTGTGAAGCTTGGTAAGCAAATGTATAAAATAAAATGAAGTGAACGAATTCTTTGTGTACTTGTACCCCATGAACGATAATTTCGTAACTGCTTTTTTTAATTTAACTCGCTCTTCATCGACAGGGGAAGACAGGCCCGTCAAAACAACGGTAACAACCTGCGAAAGAGACAGAGAAAGGTGGAATGAATTGCAAGGGAAATGGAACATCTGGCCCCATAATAATATACGATGTAGGCTGAAACAATTTCTCGAACAGAGGTTCTTCGCTGTGTTCTAAATACGATGGGGTACCCAAAAGAAACCGAACAAATTTTTTTGTGGGTAGAGCTTTTGTAGTACCGCGTTTTGCCGCTATGAGCGCATAGAGCTAACATTCCTGAGTCGATAAGCCGACTACCGTTGCTTCAGAAGGTAAGGACTAGTTTCGGCAGAGTTTATAGTGACAACTGTTTTGTGTGATCGTCGTTTTTGCAATGGCCCGAACACATGAAAATGTTGAAAAAATTCGTGAAATCATCAAGGAAGATCGACGACGGACCATTGAAGAAATTGTGGAGCTGTCGGGAGTGACTTGGAGCTCAGNTGGGAATGGAAAGGGTGGCTGCGAAATTCGTGCCACGACTGCTGACTGCTGAACAAAAACAAGGTCGCGTGGAAGCATGCTGTGCTTTGAAAGAAGAGTCCCGAAATGATCAAAACTTTTTTTCAGCGTTTTGCTGATGTTGCTGAGGTGAAGGAAAAAACGACGGAGGCGCTGTCAAGCATCTCAAAAGATGAATTTAGACAATCTTTTGAAAAATGGAATAAAAGACTAGACAAGCGTATTAGTATAAGTGGAGAGCACTTTGAAGAGGATTGAAGGTTTGTGCTTAAAATTTGAATAAATAAGTTAAAAAAAATAAGTTCGGTTTCTTTTGGGTACCCCCTCGTACACGCGCCCTTTTTAAGTTTACGAACTCTCGCATTTTTACATCAGGTTTCAGGATATAATCACCAATTTTGCTCTTCAATAAGGCCACCCGAGTAACCGCTCTCAAACAGTTACAAAAAGTAAAACTAAAAATGTTTCCTTGCAACCACGTTAATAAGAATCGGTCAAAGTATCTCTGGAAATTTACTCTATAGCTTTTCGTCCAGGTCACGACTCAGTATATAATTTTCAGCTGAATCCCTGTACCCACGTCCTGCTCCTCTGCGTAAGAGGTCCTACTATAGAATCGAGAACAGATTCGCTTGTTAGGGGATCTAAATGACAGCCATAACGCTAATCACTTGTTCTTAACACTCCACTCCCATAAATATCACTGAAGTTCTTGGTCGAAACTATCATGTGCTGAATTCAATCCTGAAATTTGAACTTTCCATATATTTTATATACATACATTAAAATGGACTCTGTGGCTTATTTATATTTCCTGTTACTGTAAAATGTCATTCTGGTAAAATGCGTTTTTACTGATCGAAAATTCACGTTCTCCCAGCAACATGCAGCATTAAAAATTAATGTTAGAGAACATTTCTCTACGAGTTCGGAATGTTTAAAATTAATTCGTGAACTGGTCGAATAAATTTCATTGGCTGCACACTTATATCCGCTGTTCTATGCCTAAGCTGAGATTTTGTGTATAATTCCAAACATTCAGGATCCCTCTCTCTTCACCAGTGTAAATATATTTAATTTTCTGTAAAAAAAAACAGTTCCTTGATTGTGTGAGTGAAGTAAAGCACTGTCCTGTAAAAAAAACTGGCGTCCGACAACACGAACGAAACCTTCGTTAGTTTCCTTCTTTCCTGGACATTATCGCAGCCATAACTTTCCGTGTGAACTTCTGCCACTGAAACTAATCAATCCGAACGTCTTATGCTGGGTCGTCCATGAACGATGATACTACGCATTACAACTTCACAACAGTTTTAATTCTTCACAAACTCCAAAATTATGCCCTGATAACGCAAATTAATTTTTATCGAACTTTTCAAACATCGCTCGGTGTGTTAAAAGAATATAAAATATTTATCTCACTGCGTTTTATAACTTGTAGAAAGATGACCGAAGACACAATGGTGTTACAAACTTACAGTGCGAAGGGTTGAATGAACATCATATTAACAAGTAAACACCATCCCAACAGATGGCATCACCTTGCGTACGTTATGAAACATGCAGACACCACAAGTTCTAACATCGGTTTCACAACCACCACATATAAGACACAACACTTCTCTCAAATACAAGGTACTTTAGGGGGCAAGCGGTAGCGTAGTTGGTTGAGGCACTAAGCTACAAGCCGGAAGGTCGCGGGATCGAATCCCGATGAGGTCATTGGATCTTTTCAATTTACCTAATCCTTCCAGCTGCACTATGGCCCTGGGGTCGACTCAGCCTATAACAGAAATGAGTACCAGAAATATACTTGGAATGCTCTTAGAGGTAAAGGGCGGCCGGCGAGTAGGGCTGACAACCTTACCGCCATCTATGAGCCGAGTGTCCAGAAAATGTGGGAACCTCAACATCTCACAACCCTATGGACCTCTAAGGCCTGTTACAGGGATACCTTTACTTTTCTACTTTTACCAAATTTCAATACTTAACTCCAAAATCTTGCAATTATATATACTGAATAAAACATAAACAAGGAGAAAACGCAATCACACACCTACCAGCCCTCACAACATATACTACATAAATACAACGTACGATAAAAAGTATCCCTTCCCCAATATAAATTAAAAAACATTCACATATTCTCATAAAAATGTGTTCGCAATTCAGACCAGGAAGAACCCTCCAAAAAGACATTGGTAGAAGAGACACATCTATACATAACTGCTACATCCAGAGAGAACATAAGAAAACCTTTCATATATTTTAATTTTAATTATTTAACGTTTTATAAATCAATACTTAATTTTAAAAGTGAACAGAGCTTTTTATATACGAGTATAGCGGCATTACATGCTACTAAGAAAACCAGATTCCAGTATGTAAACACTGGCCAATGTAGAAACACAAGCAGACGAATGCAGGTGAATGTAAAGAGTCAAATACTTGATGTACTGTAAGAACCGACGAATGTATGGTGGGTCCATACTTCCTATTGTGGTGACGAAATAATACAATAATACAAAAATTTCTGTTTTTTCTGTTTGTAATATACTACCTATATCCTAAGTTCATTTACATAACGGCAGTTACCATTAAACAGATTCATTTGCAGAACTCCGGTCTAGAAATGAATGAACCACAAGCAGACTAACTTCGAGGAGGTCCCAAATAATTACAAATCACGCATTAATGTTTTGATGAAAATGGAAGTTGGAGAGTATATCCTTCTGTAGGTGTGGAGGTAAACGGGTTACAAAAGATGCCGAAATTTGTTTCCCCCTTGGAGACAGGTCGACATTACGCTCCATGGTTGCGAATGTTGCAGCCAGTATGGCACAAAAAAACTGTGGCCATTTCGGACTCTCTCTCCAGGCGGGAATACAATTTTGAACATTATCTATTAAGGTATACACCTAAAAAGAGGTAAAGTCGTCCCTATGGCTAACTAATTAATCACTACGTCATGAAGGCGTATGGGGGAATGGATGTATAATCCACATTTCCTTGACCTCGGCACTAGTTGGAGGTGAGTGGTCAGCTTCACGCCCCAGTCGCTTTGCCTCCGGTACCCACTGGATAGGAGGTTGGGTGGACCCCAGAGCCGGTCTGGACGACTTGAAGATGGGAAAATTCTCGATTCTACCGGGACTCGAACTCCGGCCCCTCGGTCGTCCAGCCTGCAGCCGGTCGCTATACCGACTGCGCTATCCCTGTTCAAGCTATATACCTGCCAAGTTTTATTTTCATCAGCAAATTATTGTGATTTATAATTATTAATTCAGGGCCTCTTCCAATTTAATCCCACTCCAGAATAACATTTAGGAATACTTTCTTCTGAAAACTGTTAAAATTACTCCACCTCAAATGTTTAATATATTACTCTTACACAACATATAAATGAAGATCAAATAAAAGTGATGCATACAGGAACTTATACGCACAACCATATTCTGAAATGATGTTTAATGAAGATAAGGTGAAAATGATTTTGTCAGATTTGTGTAACACTGCTGCTATAACACTAATCTGGAGAAAAAAAACGTATGAAAGAAGTAAAGTGAAAGAGGTTTTGTCAACATTACATGTGAACGGGCAGATCATAAGTCAAATAGAAAAATCTTAATACATCGCTGTCCAAAAAGTATCCGACTTTATTTTTTGCCACTGCAAGTAGTGGCCAAAGGGGTGGGGAAACTGAGAGTAGTGGTAGAAGGGACTTTCATGCGCATGCGTGATTTTTTGCTGACTCGCAACACCGCCGGATGCGTCTGTGGCTCCCAGATAGCGAAGTGGTGTAATACGTGTTCATCGCATTCTCGTTTCCCTCATGATGACAAAACGCTTGGAGTACCGATACATCAAGTTTTGTTAGAAACTTCGGGATACCCAAACGGAAACAATCCGCAAAATCAGCTGGCTTCGGCGATGATGCAATAGGGGTCACTCAAATTAAAGAGTGGTTCAACCGCTTTAAAGATGGCCATATATCGGCGGAGAGCGACCAGCGTTCCGGGAGACCGTCAACGAGCCAAAATGCTGATGTCATTGAAAAAGTGCGGACACTGATCATGGGGGACCGCCGTTTGACCATCCGGGAAGTTGCTGATGAGGTTAGGATCAGCAGAGGTTATGCAAACACAATTTTAACTGAGGATTTGGGCATGCGAAGAGTGGCAGCAAAATTTGTGCCCAAGCTGCTTTCGCCGGAGCAGCAACAACTCCGTCTTGAGGTCGCGCAGGACATGCTGGAGTGCGCCAACAGGGATCCTGAGTTCCTGAAGACTGTGATCACTGGTGACGAGTCGTGGGTGTACGGATATGACACAGAAACCAAGGTCCAGGCGTTACAATGGAAGCATCCAACATCCACGAGGCCCAAAAATGCACCACAGGTTCGGAGCAACGTGAATGTTATACTGACTGTTTTTTTCGATTACCGGGGTGTTGTGCACCATAAGTACGCACCATTAGGCCAAACTGTCAATAAGGAGTACTACAAAGAAGTCCTCCGCCATCTTCGTGATGCAGTTCGGCGCAAGAGACCGAAGCTGTGGGAAGCACGCAACTGGCAGCTGCATCATGACAACGACCCAGTTCATTCATCACACCTGATCCAGGGTTTCCTGGCCAAGCACGGCATTCCGCTGGTTCGCCAGGCTCCCTACTCTCCTGACATGGCTCCTTGTGATTTCTGGCTGTTCCAGAGATTGAAGACACCGCTAAAAGGCTCCCGTTTTGACAGCCGCGAGGACATCATACAGAACGCGACGGCGCAGCTGCACGACATTCCAAAAGAAGCCTTCCAGAATTGCTTCCAATATTGGAAGGACCACTGGGCTAAGTGTGTGGAGTCACAAGGGGCCTACTTTGAAGTGGATTAGGTATTGTAACCTCTCAGATACTGAACTTTGTTTTTCCCGGCCCAAGGCCGGATACTTTTCGGACAGAGTAGTATTTATGTTTTATCTAGAATCTGAAATCATCCCTTGTGTCAATGCCTGAACTGGCTCTCCAACATTTTTCCCACAGTTTTACGCAACAGCATTACATTAATTTATTTTAACTGATATTAACCATTACTTTTAACATCCACATCTTATTTTGACTTCATTAAGATTTCAGTCTCAGTTCCTAACCACAGCAGAAATCCCTTTACGACTTATACACATATGTAAAGTAGTATTTCTGTATAGTGTTGGCTGGGCCTTTTGATGGTGGCCAGTATACACGTGAAGGTAACTTTATATTCTCCTATTAAACTTGTTACATTTGCTGGACCTTACTACCTACTCATGTGATACTTGTAATTTGAAAAGAAACGCATTTTGTGGACTTCATTATAACAGAGTGACCACTTAGGTTTATCAAAAAGATATTCTCCGTTAAATATGTCTTCTTATTCTTTAACATATTATGAAAATGGCAACAGTATTACAGTATTTACATATTATAAGAATTAGTTTATGGATAAGTTCCAGATGGCACAGATTTTATCTAAGTTAATAAAGTCATGGAACTGCGCGTTGATTTTATGTAAAGAAGTGTATTATATCACATAATAAAATTCGCTACGCCAAACTCTGAGAAGTAAAGAAATGGAAAAACCTCTTGAAGTCACTGAGTCCAAGAACTTCTGCTTGCAGGTTAGCCAACACAGCCAAGCATAAACACAGAGTCCTGCAGAACAACATCTGTTGAAATCAATCGCATAAGAGAAACATGGTTCATCAGTAGCTGCACTATATTTCAGGAAGCATGTAGAAACTTGTGATTGGTATCAATATCAATCAGTTGCACCACAACTTAAATGTTGTACAGGGGCAAGCTGTAGCATACTTGGTTGAGGCAGTATGCAACAAGCCGGATGGTCGCGGGTTCGATTCCCGACCCTAATCCTTCCAGGAGCGCTATGACCATGGGGTCGACTTAGCCTCTGACAGAAATGAGTACCAGCTATCTTCCTGGGGGTAAAGGGCGGCCAGTCCGTAAGGCTGACAACCTCACCGCCATCTGAGAGCCGACTGCCTAGAAAATGTAGGACCTCGACGTCTCACAACCCTATGGGCCTCCATGGCCTGTTACAAGGATAGCTTTACCTTACCTTTACCTTTGCTTTGGCAATTACATTTTGGAGGGACGCCCAGTTACAGTAACTCAATGCACAATTCAGTTAACTGTGCCCTTGGCTGGGAACTGCTGATTTGGAAACTTCTTCAGAAATGTATTCTTGCAGTTTTCAAATGATCCAGTTTTTCAGTAATATTCAATGATAATGACTTCCTCCGTTCTAAAAAGAACGTAACTTATTTGGACTTGATGTTGCAAACTGTTACAACCAAGTCTTCAAAAAAAACCTGGCTGACTTTGTAAACAAGAAGTCACTATTGCAGCTTACATTTAACAAGGGCTCAGGAATGGACACTGTGTTGGGCTTTTATGAACACGGTGATGAACCTTTAGATTCCATAATGGCAGCTTCTTGGGTAAGCTCGGCAATTGTTAGTTTCTCACAGACTCAGCTCCACGTAGTTATATTTAACACAAGCAAAGGTGTGGTAAGGTCAAAATTTCAGTAATAACAAAAAGCGAACACCATATACCGTCTGCTAAGGAATATGACTTTCATCTTTATCATCTGTCACCCTTTAACAAAACAAAGCTGCTGAAATGGTCAAGTGTACTAGCACCTGGCGGCATTGGTATAAATGGAATAAGCAGACGGTTAACTTACAAAACTAGTAACAAGGTCAGATAAAAGTAATGACTAAGAAAACAACGCTTAGAGTTGCTCGCTAAAAATAAAAATACTGAGTGAGAGAGAACACAGCCACTGTCTGAATTATGTAGTATCATAACTGTAGGTCTGGCAAGTGCACTGTTCGCTGAAGTTAACGATGACGGCACTGCACTGTTATACTATGTACTAGTGAGTGAACCGAATGATGATCAGAAACTAGAACAAGACACGGTGATAATTATTTCACCTAGGTGAAAGGGCAGAAAGCTAAACATAAATCGACACCAAAATCAAAATTTTGTTGTGGCATCTGCCAAAGCAGTAAATCTTCGTGTTCTAACTCGAGCAGCGAAAAAGGCGTGGGAAACGGCTTGAAGAAACTAATCGATTAAAGATACTGGGCCATTTGGAGTGTTTAAGGTCTTCTGGGATTTTATCTGAGTTGGGTGGGAGCATGCGGTAGTGTAGTTGGTTGAGGCACTATGCTACAAGCCGGAATGTCGCGGGTTCGAGTCCCAATAAGGTGATTTTTTTTTTCAATTTACCTAATCCTTCCAGCCGCGCTATGACCCTGGGGTCGACTAAGCCTCTAACAGACACGAGTGCCAGAAATCTTCCTTGGGGGTAAAGGGCGGCCGGCGCGTAAGGCTGACAACCTTACCGCCATCTGTGAGCCAACTGTCTGGAGAAAATGTGGGCGCCTCGACGTCTCACAACCCCATCGGCCGTCATGGCCTGTTACAGGGACCTCTTTTACCCTTTATCTGAGTTAGGTGGCAAAGTTGGTTAAGAATCCTCACAGTGAATTTGAAATCCGAGCCAGATAATCAGAATGCACAACAAAAACAGGCGAAACTCCTTCAGCAGGCGGGGGAGCAAATGCAAAATATTTACTTTTCGATTGCAGGAGGTGATTCCTCTCAAAAGGAAGACGAAATCGGTACTCAAGGGGGAGTAAACTCAATAACCCAAGGGATAAAGTAATAATCTGCAGAAACACTATGGCAAACAGTGCCCACCGCCTCCCCAAGCACTCTCCATCAGGTTCTCCGCGCCGCAAAACTGTAATGACGTCACGGAGTACAGCTGCGCGAGGGGATGCGACGTGGATCAGTACGTAACCGACGACGACCTAACTGTAGGCAGTAATGCGCTAATTTTAAAAGCTTACTCTGAAACACAAAACCCAAAGCCTAGGCTCACAACAACCGCAATATTAAAACAGGCCTAACCCGAGAAAGTCGGCGTTCCTCAGCTCATGTGGTTTATATATTAAAACGGTCTGCATTATTTTTAACAATGTTGCAGACACCTGTGACAAGGTTTGAAACCTGAGAGCTGGCAGGTATGTCTTATGACGTCATCGACCTGCTAATGATCTATGTGAAGCAGACAAAATTATGAGCAGCTCAGATGGAAATGCGCCTGCGCAGTATGGTGTAAGCTGTTTTGCCTGAATGGTAGATATACTGGCCACTGCCTTCATACTCTTGAATTTTCCTGTGTCCATGAACAGACTGCTGTATGCAACTGTGCATCGGCCAGGAAAACCTCTCATATTGAATAAAATTCAAAGCATCGCATGCAACTTCACTAAAAGCCCGGATACCACCTCGGAGAATTGGAAACAAGGAATGCCGAAGTAAAGAGGCCAGGTAAAAAAGTAAAGTAAAGCTATCCCTATAACATGCCGTGAAGGCCCATAGGGTTGTGAAACGCTGAGGGTCCCACACTATCCAGACAATCGGCTCAAAGATGGAGGTAAGGTTGTCAGCCTTACGCGCGGGCCACACTTTACTCCCCAGGAAAATTATTAAATTAATTCCTAGTACTCATTTCTGTTAGAGGCTAAGTAAACCCCAGGGCCTAGTGCGGCTGGTAGGAATAGGTCAATTGAAAAAAATCCAATGACCTCATCGGGACTTGAACCCGCAACCTTCCGGCTTGTAGCATAGCCCCTCAACTAAAAAAATAACAAAGAATAACACTAAATTCAACGAACAGTTACAGTGGAGGAGAAAGAGACGCAACAATAAAAATGAAAAGGCCAGAGATGGTACCAATGCCCAAAACTGGGTCATTTGACAGATAAGACCTGTCCAGCATGTGATACATGTAACCTCATATAAGATCATTTGTCCAAAGTGTGCAGAAAAAGAGCAGTGAAGTAAAACACAGGTGGGGAAGAGGGCAGTGGAAAAATGGCAGATCAAAAGAAATAAGGTTAATTGGGTCCTGTCACATCGCATACAATAAAAGAATCCTTTCTCTTGGTTGTTGGGGGGACATGTTATGACAAAGATACTAAATACTGCAAATGCTGGTCCAGTTGGTCTAGGAGCACTGCTAATCCACCAAGAGAAGGATGGGCCTCGAATAACACAGTATGCCTACAGGGCACTTGGTAATGTGGATGTACTCTCAGACAGGCAAGGGGAATAGGAACGACCTCAATATGCTTATATATGAAGAATCTTCAACATAACTGACCATAAACCACTGAAATCAATCTCTGATTAACATGCCAAAATGTGCCAGAGTCCAGAGATGGATTTTAAGAGAGCTGTTGCTTTCTTTCAGGTTGTGTATAAATCAGGAAAATACAGCATGGTCAACCCCTTATTGAGACAACTTGATGTACCCAGGATACTGAAGGACTTCATGAAATGGGAATGCACTGTTTACAGGAGTGGAAGCCATGGTTCCTAAAGCAATGATGATTCAAACTATCCAGAAGGCTGAGCCAAATGAATTTCTGAAATCAAATAAATGAGGTGAAAAATTATGATTTAAGAGGCACAGCAAATTAACTGTGCAGGACAATGTGCACTGCAAGAGTTTCATGGTTTTCCTTACTTCTTTGCCATTGTACGTAAAGACACAAAAATTAAAATAGCTTTCCACAAACAGAACACAATACAAAGCATGGCTCACAAACAAATACAGCGAAAACAGGCATTTATCAAATAAAATGCCTAAACTGCCGATTAAAATACGGAGGACAGACAGGGACAGCATTCAACATCAGATACAAAACACACATAAAAACCATAAGAAATAAGAATAGCAACTATTGATCCTCATAAAAAAAAGTAAAGCTATCCCTGTAATAGGCCATGGAGGCCCATAAGGTTGTGAAAACAGAGGGTCCCACATTATATAGACACTTGGCTCAAAGACAGCGGTAATGTTGTCAGCCTTATGCGCTGGCCGCGCTTTACTCCCCAGGAAAATTATTTAATTAATTCCTGTACTCATTTCTGTTAGAGGCTGAGTTGACCCCAGGGCCATAGTGCGGCTGGAAGGATTAGGTCAATTGAAAAAAAAAACCCAATGACCTGATCAGGATTTGAACCCGTGACCTTCCGGCTTGTAGCATGACCCCTCAACGACCACATATTAAATGCAGGACACACAAATGGTACTATACCCTACACCATGGACATTACAAGGCCAGAAAAGAAAGGGAAACATTTAAACAGCTCAAAGAAATATACTTATTTAATTAGTAAAGACAACCTGCACATGGACAAAACCTACATTAACAAACACAACCCAATATTCAAGGCCTCACACAGATTCTATACCAGACAGCAGAACACATGTTACCCCATTACATGTTACAGACCCAACACTATGGAAAGTCTGTAGTACACATACAAACACACTTAAGTACTACCACAAACATCACTATGGCTCAGGCACTAAATAACATAAAACATATAATGTGTAACACATTCTTGGCACATTGCAGGTACCCATGAAACCATCCATGAAATACACACTACAAGAAAGACAAGCACCGTGATACACAATATGAGTACATCATCTTAAACTATTTTAAAATCATTTTATATACTAATTTATTTTAGCAGAAACCAATTTGGTCTAAATAATAAACTTTAAGATGTACTACCCTCAAGGACTATATAACACAGTATAACAATGTACATAAATCATCACATATAGCTGTCAGTGGCCCTGTGTGGCCGAGACATGTCACTGAATCTATATGAAAGCAAGGCCCAGCTAGTGTGCGTGTGTGTGTTATCAAGTTATGAGCTAAAATTAAGAAGAGCCATAACTGATGTTATTCTAAATTTGAAATCAATATAGAAAATTCTGGCAACTGGTGTAATACGTGGTACTCACTCCATAGTATAATTCCAGTTACAATTCAGTTTATGGTTTAAGAAATTATAAATAAAGTATGTAACTCAACAACACTTACTGCAGCCAAACATAAAACCATATATTATCAATGGGGCATTCTATCTGCTGGCATATAAGAAGAGTGTCAAAGAGTAAGTCCAGCAAACAGGCAGCTAGCAGAGCTCTGCTTATTGCCTGATTCATGCTGGTATTTTGCTTGGCATACTCTTGAACCCTGAAGATAGATGTGACGTGTTCCTCCAAAATGTCTGCTGACTTTCAACAGATTACATAGCATTACATCCCAAAAGACATAACTCTTCATAACCACCACTGTGATCTTTTCTGCTGAACCTGCCTGAAACTGGGCGCCATCATTCAAAGTGTTTATGCCAAGCATGTATCAGAAATATATATACTGAATTACAGTCAAGGTGCATAATGATTAAACTATATGTCTACTATCAAAGAGTTAAAATGAAAAGAGAATGAAAAAATTATAAGAAACCCTTCCTCTTATTTGTTCAAAGCAGAATTTCTTTTATAAGTACTATATTGGCAGAGTTGGGATTATTCACAATCAACCTATGTTTCTTCTGCAGAATTCGGATATGAAAGCACATATTTATCAGTATTTTACATGAGCAGTTATTTAAAAATTAATTTATAAAAACATATGCACATTGGCATTCTGCAAAGCATGAGTTCTCTGATCAGCAAGCATGGAAATTATACTCTGGAAAAGTTGTCAGGTACTTTTTATAATAAACATTGTCCTCGTGGTATCTGAAATATTACTAGGTTTCAAAATCTTCATTCCGAAACCACGTCAAGAACATAATCATTTAATGACAATTGTAAGTGCAATATTTGAAAATATATCTGTGCAACAAGAATAGTTTTAATTCATTGCAATCATCCTCAACAAATGTCAGTTCTTATAGCAATACGTATCTAACAATGGACTGCTGAGACTATAATTTTAAAGGGCTTCCTTGTACTGCCAATTATTCCCTCCAAAACTTCTAAAGATGTCACACTACCAGCAATATCAACCTCTTTATGACAGATCACTAAATAATAAATTGAAAATGATGTGACACCAAACACTTCACGATAATATGTCTCTATTGGTAAAGGGAAATATGGAAGTAAATTTTTATTCTAGCATTACTTCATGTAAATTTGTATGAAAATAAAGACAGTAATTATTTCATTGGTTGAGGAAAATCGATTCTATTCACAGGACCAATTATTAAATTAGAAATGCTATAAAAATTATAAGAGGATCGTAATTATGGCATTCTGCTCTCTTATACTTCTTTCACTTATCATATAAAAATTCTGATACATTTATGCAATTATGATATGAAACATTTTTTAGGCACTAGATTGCACAAAATCTAGAAGAGGAATGGGGGCACAATATACTTCCGATGTTAATCTCGCTTCTCAAAAACCTAAATCAATTAATTCTTTCACGTACGTGGGTTTCACAAGATGCAAAAAATATGTCATGGTTCTGAAACTTTATACATTCCACATTAACTTCTCCAGGAAACCTATACGCTCACAAATATACAATAGTATACATTTCTAATATTTGAAACATCTTCAACACCTACCGTTACTAATCTTACAGACCTAAAATTTTACGGGGCTTCAACCCACTTCCGAAAATTATATACACTGTCACACACAAACACGAGAACGTCCAGTCCTCAGAACACTGATTCCAAGAAATCAAGTTCCTAATAAAAAGACAACGTCACACGTTCAAGATCAACATTTTCTTCTTTTGAATTACTTCTAAGTGAATTACCACATGAAATATTATAAACATTTTTCGGGCACTTCAGCTTTGTCGATATGTGTTAACAACACGTAAACATCAACATAAAATTGGAGCACTTAAAAAAACACCAACATTCTCTTCCTACGTAGCTCACAATTTATTATCCACCAGGTGGCATCACTGCACGAGGCACGAGCGTGCTTCGTGCGAGAGCAAGTTCGATATGTTGCGTTGTGGTTACGTTGTTTGAAGTCAAATCCTGAACTGATCTGTCTTTTAGTAGGTAAAAGGTAAAAGCCCCTGTGCTCAAACACCATGTCAGGAAGCCGTGTAGGGGACCTGGATACTAGATTGAGGTGAGGGGTCAGTTTCACGTTCCATCCGCTTTACCCCCGGTACCCATTTGACAGGACGCTGGGTGGGGCCCAGAGCCAATCTGGACTGTGTGGAGTACAAAAAGTCTCATGCCTCGCCGGGAATCGAACGCCGACCGTCCAGCACATAACCCGCGAAAACAAGAAGTTCTTGAAAAAACTAAAACCGCCAACTTTGCTCTGATATGATGCCTCCAGCAATTATACGATTCTAGAGCTATTTCCTAGCAACGATAGGGAGGATACTTGGTAAACACGTTCCCGCGGTAATGAATACACAGGCAACAATAGATGAACTGTTGGTCGCATCGTTTTCTCTCCAGTCCGTGTCAGTGTTGCATACAGCCTTTAATTTAACTTAAATAAGGAAAGTAGGCTAAAAACAGAACTGAAAAAAAACAGGAAAATTTCAAAGCGTTTAGAAGCCGCCATGGATCCATATAACGTGTGCGCTTTACATACTTTACAATAATATAATCCTGGGACAATACCCTTAAAAAGGATGACACCAGACAAATTGTGAAAATAGTTAAAGTGACAAATATTTTCGTTGTACTCGTATCTTTTTATTACTGTATGTTAAAACTGAATCATTCGACAGTATTCTTACGACTGTAATTACAAATTAGATTCTGCAGTTGTAAGACGCAAAAACTGATTTTGGTTCTTCGATGTTTTTTCTAAGTTACAGTGTGTTTAAATTCTGAAAATCATTCTGTGCTCGATTGCTTCACGGTTTTATAACAAACACCGTTGGTTTGATTTCCGTTCATGGCACAGATGTGTCATTATGTTTTGATGGTAACAAAATATTACAACTACAAAACTTGTTAGCTTAACCGAATGGAATACATGAAGCTGTTAGTGAACAAAGGGTGTAAGATACTGACATTGGTACAGGATTGGCGCGAGCGCGGAAGTAGGAAATCCCAGTACAGTGGTAAAGAACTGGGATCGATTTGTTTCTAACTGGTTAGGAGCGACGCGAAGCTCGCACCACGACGAGCAAAAAACATTCACATTTGAACCGTAAATAGAACATGGAAGTTCTGTTTGAACGAACTGCGTAATATATTCTGATTTTCATTCGACCATTAGGCTTCCTTACACAATTGCGTAGTTACGTGGCGCTGAGGGAGAGGTAGATGCGAATTAGGAATTAGAAAAGATGTGGAAGGAAGGGGTCGTAGCCTATTTTTAAGGTATCAGTCCAGCATTGCAGCAGGGAAGCAGAGAAACCTCAGCCACGATTGCCAACCTCTAGGCCGAGTTTCAAACATGAGAAGTACTCAGAGTACAGTAACAGACAACATTAATTTTTGACTGCTATCATGGAAGCAGGCAGGAAGCTTTCTGGCCGTTTTTTTTGGGGTTTTCTGTGAGGCGGGAGATGCCAATTCTTCATGGAGAGCAGCCAGAAAATTTCTTTACAAACTTGCGTTTGAGACATTTAAGATTATTTTTACCAACAAAAATATTTTTTTATCTATGATTAATATTTGGTATATTTCCCTTTCCTTCAATTTTGATTCTTCTTTAGAAATTCAGTGGGAGAAGGCGGAAAGCAGAAACCTAGTCCCTAACGGTACCGGACACCATAAAGTCAAAAGCAAACTTCAACTGAAGAACGTATTTCACAAGACTGTATTACGAAGGTCATCGCAAGAATTTTAAATGCGGAAAATGGATAATTGTAGGCCCATGAACCAAGAAACGTCATAGAGCATGGGGAATTTGATCTGAACGGAACTTCCAAGAATTCGAATACGAAAAAATATGTATCAGTTTGGAGAATCAACGTTTACATAGAACTGCTGGATGAAAATATTTCGATAATGATGTCATGATCATTTATGAAACCAAGTCGAAATAGCCACCACAATGCCATCTTGTACTGTAAAGCGGAACTCTGTAATGAAAGGTCGCACATGACGATTTCGATGAGCGGAAGTCGGGGGGGGGAGGAGTTTTTGGGACTCAGGGACCTCAAGGACCCCAAGGAGAAGCAACTGGTATAGCGGAAAAGGAAACATGCGGATTCGGCATCTGCGGATGGTCGGGATTCAATCACAATGATCACAATACAACTATGGTATCATATTTGTCGAATTGACATAGAGATGGTAGTAGTAATGCTTTCTTAACGTCACGGCGTCCATGTTTCCCGCCAATAATATTGAATTGACACCGGTTGTTAAGGATTGGTCGCGAACCGCGAAGAACTAAGAAAATTACCTACCGTGGAGCAGGGAAGTTGTACAGTTTACGAATTATTATTAGGGTGATCATATCAATCATATCAATGAGGTTTATATGGGCATGTATCACGCATGGAAGAGATGAGATATATGTTAGCAAACTCAATGAAATAGGAGGAACTTCTTCAAAGACTAGGGACGTATAGAACGACCGTAAAGAAATAGAACGTTTGGGCGTAGACTGTATTCGTCTTGTTCGGAATGGGGTTGAGTGGCAGGTTTTGTGACGAACATAGTAAACCGTTTGGTTCATTAAAGGTTTAATAATTAAGCATTAAAAATTTATTGATTAACTGTTACCTTTTGATGGAAAATGATGAATAGATGACATGTCTATCCCACGTGGTCTAGTGGCTAGGATACCTGGCTTTCACCCAGGAGGCCCGGGTTCGATTCCCGGCGTGGGAATTATTTTCATCCTTTTTTTTTCTCCCCCCTACATCAGCAGAGTACAGAAATGTGTATTTGTAATTATCTCATAGTTATAGTCTAGGGTTAACCATAAAAATAAGACTCCTAAATGGGCTTATTTCTTTTCTGCATCATCTTATATTCCTATAATAAGTCATGATAAGCCATTTTTAGACATAGCTTTTCTTTCTTTTTTCCTTCTCCAGAAATGTTTATTAATTTATATAATCCTGTATTTTTTCATGTGAAAAAACTAATATTTTGCTTCTTATCTATCTGTTGCAAACTAGAAAGCTTTGCCCATCGTTCACTTTATAAATGTATTGGAAACCACTCTCTTTTTTCATGGAGGTCATTATTGCCAATACACTATGTACATAACCATAAAATTTCCATCAAGTATAACAAATTTGTAATGTTTAAGAAATCTTTCAGCCTGACATGTTTCAGCCTCAATTGACCATCTTCAGGAGCAACCAGTACTAAAGGAAACTTTGCATAATTTACTTAGAATATATGAATAGTATATGCTCAACTCAATTATCCGGGATAATGGTGGGGATGGAAATCACGATTAATCGAAAACCCGATTGAGACAAATTTTATTAAAAGTAGGACTGTAATACTGTACCTTCATAATACTATAGGCCTACCTGTATTTAAATTTATTCAACCTAATTTTTATGTCATCTCATGGCCTATTTAATGCCTTTTTTACATTACACTGAGGTATGAATTAGTTATTTCATTCACAGTGTTCAACAACAACCAACACTTTTTATGAATATTCACACTTAACACTTAAAAAAATTTAATGTCGTTTGCTTTTTCGTGGCATTTTCCTTTTTACGGATATCTGTACGATGTCTACGTAATATTAGCTTGTCACTTAATAAACTGTTCTCTTCACTCTCAAGATAGACTAGTAAGGATTCCAAATGATTAAGAGCAGCACCATATGATATTTTCTTACTAGCACTACTGTCCACCTCTTCCTGCACCCCCACTGAACTTACAATTTCGTCACTGCTTAACATTTCGAAGCCCGGCTCACACGAGTCACAGTCAAACCACTCTCTTATATTTTCCTTGTTGACTTCTTCACCACCATGAACTTGGTTAGACAGCTGTGTCACTTCTATGGCTATCTCATTTTCACTGAATCCAGTGAATCCATGGATTTTGTCATCTTCATTAGTGATGAAAGGCATCAGTTTCTTCCATGAATTTTTCAATACAGATGGCTTTACTGTATCCCATGCTGTTGGAATTTCGTATATGGCATGGTATATGAAGATCGATACAAAGAGACTAACTGGGGCGGTGTATCTGTCCTTGAACCTTTCCACAAATCCTTGCATTCTTTCACCCCTACCCTAGAACATTGTGTTAGCATAACGGGACCAAAAAATGAAGAGCTCGGTTTACACTAGTGCGAAAATAGTGTTACAACTCACCATGTGAAACAAAAGTGAATGAATATTAAACAACATATAAGCCTCAAAAAATCCCTGGTTAAGCTGCAAACCAGTTTATCTGGCCCCAGATAATTGAGAGTTGAGTGTACATTTAGTCTAACTATAAATTCTTAAAACTTACAGAAATAGTAATTTGCTGAAGTCCAATGATGAAAAGAGGTAGACACTTTTTATGTTTTCCTACCAGTGTAGTGAAGGAAGTTGTGTTTGGTAGGACAAGCTCTTAATAGTTTTTAAATTTCTGTTTGATATTATCTTGTGGCATCTCTGTAGTGGCCTATATGATTTGTAGTTTTCAGTGCACCTGCAGAGGCCAGTCTGGAGATGCTGTAAGACAATGTCACATAGACGTTTCCAAGATATGAGCATATATTGAATAGTCAGTGGCAGACGACTGGTGGTAGACAGGCAACAGTCATCCAGCTTGGGGGTTGGGCAGGGGATTAACAACCTATGATTATAATTCTTATAAGAACTATCACATGACGAAATGTTACATGGAACCGAAAGCTTAGCTGGGTTCTGTGGCATGATCTAAGTACCTTTCATCAAATATAATTAGAGTGGTCTAATTAAGAAGGATGGCATGGGTGGGACATAGAGCACAAGCAGAGGATTAGAAATGCATACAAAATTTTAGTCTGAAGAGTTGATGAAGGAGACCATTTAGGAGGTATACTTATAGATGGAAGAATAATGATAATAATATTAAAATGAATCTCAGGGAAAGATTGAGACATATTAGGGCTTTGAGTGATGAATAATAGGGTTCTGGATTAAATGATTGGATTTATTGGCACTTCTGAACAATTACAATAAATTATGACAGCTCACAGTCAATGACTGTCTACAACTTGCTCAATCCCTTACTGGACCACGAGCGTCTTTCTTCCACCATGATGAATGATGAATCTCTGCTCACACATTGGACTCATTTATGATTGCCATATGAAGAATCTCTTGAAGCTGAAATCTAGACTGAACTAACTTCCAGCTGGACCGAATACAGATGACCATCTCAAATGTTTAATCGTTCTTCTGTTATCACAGGAATATCTTTGTTAATGTTCGTTGCCTAGCAAATGAATTTCTGCTTCTGCTCATTGCTGTTTCGACTTTTAGGTAGTGTTTACCTAGCCGTTACCTAGCAATGGATTATTCCATGACAATATGATTTAGGGCTAAGGATGTATTCTGGTACATGTGGCTTAGGATGTGACCCACTGTGTTCTCTTATAAACCTGGGTTTTGTAAAAGGAAGGAGATTCCCTTATTTGTTGAGCAGCTATAAGCTTTGTATAGAGGACTTTGCTCTATGGAGCTAATTATTTGTGCACAGGGCTAAGAACCAAATCAAATCGAAAACTGAATCACACAATTTTTCAGAGCCTGAACCAAAATTGGGAGTTAGGATACCTCAGTTGGTATAGCGACAGCAATGAGCTGAATGGCTGAGGTTTTATTCCTGGTAAGGGTATGATTTTTCTCTTATTCACAGCGCCCAGATCGGCTCTGGGTCCACCCAGTTTCCTACCCAATGGACATCAGGGTTGGTGGGCAGAATTTTCCTTGGAAATAAAGCCACTGGGTCATGAAGCTGACCAGTTGTCCCCATCTAGTGCTGAGGTGAAAAATGGTACTACTCTGTATGTCTTCATGGCATAGTGCTTAATTAATTAAGCACAGGGAAGAGGTTACCTCTTTTACCTGAACCACAACCGAGGCTTTTAAATGAGTGATGACTAAATTGTGAACCCAAACCCACAATTTTTTAAGAACCAGTTCAAATCAGTTCACAGTTGCTCTGAAGTACACCCTGGTGTTTGATGTCTACTTTAAGTGGATGTGATATGCAACACACACACACACACACTCTGTTTGTGAACAGCAGCAACTCCCAGTTCCTTCCCAGACCTGTTTGAATTGTTAGAAACTTATTTAGAGACATCATAGATCAATGTAATATGCCAAACATACTCTGTTTGTGGCATCTCTAAGCACTGTTCTCAGTGGTACTGTCTGCAGCAACTAATATGCCAAACATACTCTGTTTGTGGCATCTCTAAGCACTGTTCTCAGTGGTACTGTCTGCAGCAACTAATATGCCAAACATACTCTGTTTGTGGCATCTCTAAGCACTGTTCTGAATGGTGCTGTCTGCACCAACTAATATGCCAAACATACTCTGTTTGTGGCATCTCTAAGCACTGTTCTGAATGGTACTGTCTGCACCAACTAATATGCCAAACATACTCTGTTTGTGGCATCTCTAAGCACTGTTCTGAATGATACTGTCTGCAGCAACTAATATGCCAAAGATATTCTGTTTGCGGCATCTCTAAGCACTGTTCTGAATGGTACTGTCTGCAGCAACTAATATGCCAATGTGCATGCAGTTTTAAAATGAAACTGTACATTTTTGGCCAGGCCAGAAGTAGAGTAAACAGAATAGATGCAAAATTTGGCATAATTTCAGCAATAATCATCTTGAAAAAACCTCCTGCAAGTGTCTCATAAGTACTGACTGAGAAATCAGGGTTCATACCACTGTAATTTGTGTATCAAGCCATACAAATGTCTTTTTTGTTTTGTAGCTGCCCTTCTAGGCTTAAACCCAGGAAATACTGCATGGGCTTTAATTAAATCTTCTTTATGAACATACCTGTAATATTCATTCTTACATCACAAGGTGCTTGAACTGAATGCTACCCTACACTGGCCAGGGCTTCATATCCTAAGCAATGATACATAGGTTGGATAAAAAGTAGTGGCAACACCTTTATAGTTATGAAATGACTTTATTACCTGAGGTAAACATACATTCCTTCAATATAATTGCCCCCCCATGTGTACCACCTTCTGCCAAATTTGTGGAAGGCATACACCATCAGTACTTCCACTTCTGTTGATTCCCAGCAGTGACCGCCCTATGGCATGAATAATCTCCTCTCTTGTGTTGTAACTTGTCCCTCACAGTGGTTCTTTCATTTTAGCAAAGTGATCATAATCGCATGGACTCATAACGGGTGAGTATGGTGGATGTTGCAGTATCTCCCATTGCCATCGGTGAAGGAGATCCTTGACAGTGTAGCAGTATGAGCCCTTGCATTGTCATGAAGGATGATGGGGTTCATTGCCAACAAGTGTTGTCGCTTTCTCCTGAGTGCTGGATGAAGATGATTACGCAGGAAATTGCAGTAGTAGGCAGTGTTTACTGTCTGTCGTTGAGGTACAGTGTGGTGCAGTATCACTCCATCAGTGTCATATGCCACAATGAACACTGCCTTCACATTACTCTGTGTAGGGCGCACTTTCTTTGGATAAGCAGAGCTAGGATGCTTCCATTCATTTGATTGTCGCTTCAAGTGCGGTTTATATGAGCGAGCTCAAGTTTCGTCCAGAGTGATGATCCTTCCAAGGAAGTCATCACCTTCCTTCTGGTACCAGTCCAATAAGTCCGGTGAAATTGCATAATGTTGCCATTGTTGCACCTCAGACATTGGGGTACCCAACGTGCTGCAGTTTTGCGGTATCCAAGAATATAGTGCAGAATGTGGAGCACGGTTTTGTGACATACGCCTACCTCAGCAGCTAACTCCTGTGCAGCCCATTGATGATCGATATCCAGCAAAGACGCAAGAAGCTGAATTGTGTGGTTGTCAACATGGGGTCGTCCTGAACGATGGCTGTCCTGAATGGCATCCCTCCATTCACAGAACAATTTCACCCATCATGCCACTGTGCGATATGGCAAAGCAGCATCACCACATGCTTTTTGCAGTCCCTGATAACAGTTTTGTGCACTACAACCTCATGCAACTTCAATTGTTATCCAGGAGCATTGTTCTTGTTTCGTAAACATGTTCTTAGGGCACTTGAAATGGGCTCCTGCACTTCAAGACGATGCACAATGCATCTCAATGAAACACGACCAGAGCCACTCACTGCACTACTTAAACTGAACTTCTGCTATCAGCTACAGATGTCGCTAGTGCCACCTGATGCACATCTTTCATGTTACAGCAGTGTTGCCACTACTTTTTATCCAACCCTTGTAAATCTCATTTTCAGCCTTCATAACAGTGATACTACAAGAATGCCTAATTCCTAACTAGTTGTGTCATAGTGTGACCTGACTAAGATTGGGAAGTACAATCAGAGCTGGAATTTGGTTGTTTCAAACTGTTTTTAAAATGAAGCTATGTGCAGTACCCCAAGGGCACAACTATCATTCCCAACAATTATACATGCAGGATCAAATTCCTGAACGTGTGTTGTAATAATTTCCTTCATAATATGTGTTGGTCATTCCTAGGGTTCTTGTAGTAATCTAGGGTGTCTATAAATGTTGAGCTGGTACTTTCATTCCTGTGTACAATAGTCAAATGAACACTGACAAAACAAAAAGCATTTACGGTAATTAAATTATAAAGGATTCTGACCGTGGTGTAAAACACTTTGGTTTATTGAGTGTTTGGGCTTGTCCATCGACTAGTATTCCAAAAAAAGTTCTGAAAATTGATCTGTTTCCTTCCTTAGGTGAAAGGGCACAAAGCACCTACAGAGTATAATCTACAAGGTAGTCGAACTGTGAGATGTTATGAAATTTTTATAGAAGTTGGTAAAGGGAATCCAGAACCATGTAACTGAGAGTTGTGTTTATATGCTGTTGATTTGTTATGAGACAGTCAGCGCACAGTGCTTCAGATCATTTTATTGATGTCTGTGAATCACAGCACTCTGTAAAAATACATTTCTCTTAGGATTCAAACATAATTCTTTTAGAAATTATATCACACAAGCTTAATATTATTGGCATTAATTCTTATGCCAAAATGATGTATTTATAGGTAAAGTGCCCATGTTGCTCAGACCAATTCAGACTGCTGACTATAGGAGGTCATCTGCCACCATTTTACACCATGCTTTCCAATAATATGTGCATTTTGAACTATAGTTTTTCATGTTACATTTATATCAAGATTAGACCCTGATACTTAACTACATTTTTCAGCTGGTTTAACTTGGCATTGACATGGTTCAAACCAACTATAGAGATTGTTGTATCTCTTAACCGCTGAACCAGAACAAAACTGTAACATGATGTTACTCACTGAACCTAACAATTATTTCAAACGGTCCAAAACCCTGTGTGTGTGCATAATAAACAAGAAGAATTTCAAAATAATTGAGCACTGGTGGATCAAAGATACGTAGAATAGTAATGATGATTTTCATGTTTTGAGCCCAGAAATTTGATGACTGCCTTAGGTGGTCAGTTACTCCAGAGGGCACCATGACTATTGAGCAGACAGTACAAGGTGCTATTGGAAAGTTTCCAGACTAGCTCAAAGAAATTTTGGCTTAACTTACTCAATTTTAGCTGCCATGTCCTTCAAAATAGTCTCCTTGGGAATGTATACAGCGATCCCATTGATTTTTCCACGCTACAAAAGCACCATGGAAGTCATTTTCTTTAATGCTGTCGAGTACTGCTTGCAGTTCCTTTTGGATGTCAGACACTGTTCCAAAATGTTGTCCCTTATTTCATTTTCAATTTGACAAACAAAGTAAAATCACAAGGGGCTAAGTCTGCCAAGTAGGGAGGATGGGGAACAATAAACATGTTGTTAGTCACAAACTCTGGGTTTCGGGGACATGTGGGCGGGTGTGTTGTCGTGATGGAGCCAGTTGTGTTTGAGCCAAAATTCCAGTCTTTTTCATCACACATTATCTCTTAAGGGTCTCAAAACATTATAGTAAAAGTCAGAGTTGACCATAGTGTTAGGGGGAACAAAGTCATGGTGAACAATTTTCTTCACGTCAAAAAACAAAAACAGCATGCTCTTTGTTGAACTCCAGAACTCTGTGGGTTTAGTCTGCAAGTGAACTATGCCGAATGAGCGACCACCGCTTGTCGGCGAAGTTAGTGCCAACTTTAGCTGATTGAGGGTGTCATGTGGACAGCGCAATGGATCTCCACGGCCGTTAATTTCGGTTTGGGAGGCAAAACAAATAGTGTCACATGAATTCAAATTATCTAAAATAGAAGACAACATTCATTTCATTCTCTTGGTGGTTATTGGATGCAAGGGTATGGGATATAACAGGTATCAGGAGCCAGAGTCTAATGCCTTCTGGGTTATAGCCTAAAATTAACTCCTTGGGGATCACTGAAATTACTTTAGCACAAGCTGTTACAGAGTAGTGAATGTGATATTTGTTTCTTAGCCTGGTTAACAATTCTTTTTCATTTAAAGAGGTTATATATTTTGTCTACTGAAAAGGTACTTTGTGCAGTATGAATTTGAAAGGAATCAGCCATGGCCCTTTTTAAAGTACTATTCCAGGAATTGTCTGGACTGAGAAAATTCAACAAGATCTCAGTTAGGATAGGGATAGCCAGTCTCTTGTCCTAAAATCGAACCAGGGACCTTCCAATTGTAAAGAAAGAGTGCTAAGTAGTCAACTGTTACCTCTGATGTAGGTGAATTCTGTCCCACTTATCTCTCAACTAATGTCAGTTTATAGTCCACACTTTCCTAAAAGTAACGTATGAATGGGTTATGATGCTAATAAGCCTTATCACAGTTAACTGAATGGCTGTTAATTTACAGGTAAAATGCAGAGACCATTGGACTAACATTTATTTATGGTTTAAATATCAGCAATGAATTATTCACACATCACAAAAAGATACAGGAACATTGTATTTTATGGAAGAGTCTTGGTCAGTCATTCTTTATGCAAAAATCTTTGAAATATTAATTTTTTATTTGAAGACAAGAAGACTGGAAAGGATATACTCTATAGTACATGACACAGAATTACCATTGACATTCTTTGAAGATTATTAAGATTACTTAAAAACAGGAATAATGAACTGCAAATGAAAATCTCACATATAGAATTTCAACAGAATCTGTGGGTTTATGGGGCATGTGAAAAACTCTATTATGCCCTTACTTAAACTGGGCTTTATTATGGAAGCTGATAATCAGAACTTCCCAACAGATCTTTGTAGGAGTCTCTCATACTGAATTCCAATAATCTCTGTGAAATTGTTTATGACACATGGAAAAGTCCCTTCATGAGCTAGTGTAATATAGTCCTGAATACAGAAAAGTATGGCTGAAAATTGGAACTGCCGAACAAGTTTGAGTGCAAGTTGTCCATATCAAATTTCAATATCTGCAAAATGATTTATGAGACATGGGAAGCCCATTTATGGCCTTATGTAAACTGGGTTTCATTATGGGTCAGTATGGCTGGAAGTTGGAATTATCCAGCAAATCTCAGTGTCTCCCATATCAGATTTTAAGAAAGTCTGTTCAGGCACTAAGAATGTGTCATAGACAGAAGAGCAGACATAATCTCCACACAAGGTGATCTTTTTTATTGTAACAAATGCCTAACAATTACAGAAATTATATACATTGATCCATGCATAAACAATAATGGTGGAAGATAAATATATATATATATATATACATACACATTTCATAATTAACAGAAATTGTGCTAAATATATTATTTTGAGATAAAAATTACAATAATTGTTAATGTTAAGGGTGAAGTATGCAAGAAACACCAGAAAACTAGCAACTGGCTGTAC
Source organism: Cryptotermes secundus (assembly GCF_002891405.2). Lineage (NCBI taxonomy): Eukaryota > Metazoa > Arthropoda > Insecta > Blattodea > Kalotermitidae > Cryptotermes > Cryptotermes secundus. The sequence continues at coordinate 548,585 of NW_019720562.1, forward strand.
AAAGGTGGGGACTGTGGTCATGGTTGATACTATACACCTATGGTGTTTTTGCTGTAACAAAAATTCACTATGCAAGATATGTCAATTTTTGAGCTACATTAGAAGGTTAAGTCAATAAAATGAAGACAAATTTCTATATATATGCAATATTATAGAAATATATTAATTCCTCAGGTTCAATACAATATCTTACTTGACAGTTCTGAATCTTCAGAGAACAGAAACATAGTGATATAGGATCATATTAAAATATTCTAAGCTCAGAGTACCAGTTTATTATGGGACACTGACTTGTTTTCTTGGCTTCTGTGAGCCTAACTTGTCACATCAGTTGCTATTAGTGAAATGGAGCCACAATTCCAGACTTGTTATGCCATAACAAGCTGAGCGTGAATATTCAAGGCCATTAGTATATAGCCTAAGAATGTTCTGTATGCTGAGCCAGTTCAATAATATCCAGTCACAGTCACCTTAAGATGGATTTTATATTTCTCTGTCATCTCTACTTTTGCTGGTTTCTCCTTCAAAATTTCTGTATAACTTTTCTTCCAGATCAAATCTGTATGCTCAGACCACTGTGACCATCAGTTAATTAATCTAACAATATTTGCAGAAGATATAGATTATTTATATTATCTCCTCCATTCTTCACCTTCCAGTCAAAATAATTTCAAATAATTTTACATTTGTTCCCACATTGTAAAAGATTTCACAATAACAAAATATATGAATAATTATTTTGTCTTATTTAATATCAGTATGCAAGGTAACCAGTTTCTTAACAAAAACCATAACATAGAGTGGCCTGATCTAATGTTATCATTTTAGTCAAATCTGAAGTCATTTTGACAGGACTAAATGCATATTGAAACAATGTTTAAATCTGATTCTTAAATTGAACATGTTTAATCCTTGGTATTTCTTAGCTCATTTACTCATCAGGACTAGAATAAACATACAGACGCTTCCAAATATGTGTCAAGAATGGCAGAGTATGTACAATTTGTCACTGGTCATAGAGATTAAAGAAAAACTGTATATGTTGTAGGCCAGGATATTCCAGACCAAGCAATGCAATATGGTCTGTACTTGTCAAGGATGTTCTGGGCAGAGCAGTCAAAGGGTTAACAACAGAGATAATTACTACCCTGATAATTATATGAAAATTGTAACGAAGAAACTGCACAAAAGAACACAACCAGTTCTCGCAATGATCAATCGTTGAAGTGTCCACACTAATAGTGCACAATTCAGATACTGCTTGTACATGATGAAAACTTACATCAAGAAACTTCAATGAAAGAAATGTACTTGGATGTCAATATTACTAATTTATCATTACTAGCGGTATTTATAAAATGCATTTGAAACATTCCATGATAAGATAATGCTCTTTAAATCATTGCCTGATAATGACAACCTGCCTGCAAATGAACATATGCACTTAAAGTGCATGGACACATAAAAAACAGAAAACATTGTCACAAGACATATTAGTTGTATATAACATTTGTAATTGTGGTTCTGTGGACATGTTTGGAAGACAACATAGGAAGAAAATAACTCACTTTTCAATCATTAACTCAAATGCCTATACATATTTTTGTACTTCTTATCACTTAGCATTCCATACCAATTCTAAATAATACAGATGCATGAAAGCTGGAAGTAGTGGACTATATTCAGCTGATGAAATAAAGAATACAATTTTCTGATTCTTTTACTTGTCACTGCCATTCATGGCATGAAGTATGATATATTCTATGTTGTTTTTCCTTGTGTGCTGTTTCTGACATATTCAATAAGTGTCCGTGCTGCCTCTTCTTGTGAATGATATGTTCCACAATCTTCCATTCGTTTACACAGCTCTTATTTTAGTTCCTATGAAAGCTACTAGAGGGACAGTGGTTATTTTACTGTACTGGACTGATATGATTGGGTGGGTGGGAGCAGAGGAGGAATTCCAAAGTTGTCTGAAAATGGTGAACAGAACTCAGGTATTCTGGCACCACATACAAGATGTGTGCCATTGTGTCAATGACACTAAAAAAAAAAAAACTATTTCAGATATGTCAAGTAACATTTTCTTCACACAACAGCAAAATTATTTTCAAATTTAACAGCACTTCATCTTCCTTTGAAATTTACATTAAAATCAGTGCACAATATGCGGTACATGTTCAAATGGAAAAAATATGGAAACATGCATCTATATATATAAATATTAAATATTTACACAATCATGCAACACAAATCACAAATTTGTTGATGTATGGCAAAGTATTCAGTACACTGAAGTTATATTTACAATAGCAAATTTCCCTGTGTGTGTGTATATATACAATATGGCTACATTTAAACAATTATGTATATTATACCCAAGAGAAAGGGTTTATTCAACTTAAATTTTCTTATTCCAATCTAAAATTTGGTCCATAAACAAAAATGTCATATCACAATGTATTCACTAATATAATTTCACTATAAGGACAGCAAAATAATGTAATATATATGCAGAATAACAGAAGTTCTGAAAGTGAACTGTCAAAATACAGTTTTGGACCACAGTAAGCATACAACAGTTCTAGTTCATAGCCATTATTACTAAACTTCTAAGTTAACAATGGTGCCTAACAGAAGTGCAAAATATTCAAGTCTGGCAAACTACTTCAAACAAAAGAGCAGGAATTTTATGATAGTCTACAGATTCTGTTCACAGTGAATGGATTATAAATGTTAATACTACTGATAATGTAATTAGTTTTTTTTGGGGTTTATGAAACCATGAAACAACAGGCTCATTTCTCAAGCGTCCTGACAGTGGTGGATGACACTTGGAATTACTGAGTTTTTCCACTGTCTGTTATTCCTTGGAAAGACCAGACAAAGGAGAATCCTAATTCCAAACAGAATCAGTCTGCATTATGCCCACAATTTAATTTTCATATGACAGTTATGAAGATTTAATTATTGTATTAATACTCACAAAGAAATAACCACAATTTGACTATTAACTTAAATGCCAGCAGTTCATATTGTAGCAATGAATTCAATCCATGCCAATATACATTAATAATATCTTAATAATTATGTACCAAAGTTAGATATCTGTAAAGACACTCATATTTCACTTCAAGTGTGCTTCAATGTACTATTTTAAGGGTCACCCCAAAGCTGACAGCAATAAAATGAATAAATTATAACAAAAGAAACTTAATATGGGATGAACTCAAGACAGTAAATGTTTGTTCTAGGAGGCTTCACTTTACTCTCCCAATGAGTCTCTTAGTAAAAATCAATCATAATAACTACACTGTGTAACAATAGTAGCCATCAGAATATTCACCAGTTACCCTCAGTGACACCAACGATAACTTTTCTTGATAAAACCTCTCACAAAATTCATCAGTTAAAATTCTAGCCAAGTGCCAGTATTTCATCCTTTAATCCTCCAGACATCTGTCTTCTTTAATTTCTTTGTATAACACTGACTACATTTCATAGTTTTGTCACTTAGCGTCTTTGGCCCACTATGTACCTTCCTGGTAGGACATCTTTGAGGAACAAATTACATTAATAATAACAATACTATAGTTGCACAGCTGGCGGCTTCTCAAGAAAGGCTGTGATCCATGGAGTTAATTAAACAGTACTCTTCCAACTATTCAACATACAGACTTTACATAAGATTCTTAGTTTAGAATTACGTTGTGCATTCAAATTCTAAGGTCTCCGATTTTTTTTCTCACACAATAATCATACAATCAATTTGAAACTTCTGTCACTTTTCAACGTAATCTCCCTGCAGCCATACACATTTTTCACAACGTCGATGCCTTGATTCCATGGCCGCTATGAACGCTTCTGTAGGAGTCTGTTTTGACCACTGGAAAATCGCGCTTTGTTTCAGGATTGAAAAACGGCATCCATGTCTCATCCATTGTCACAATTGATGAAAACAAAGTCCCATTCATGCCTTCATCACGTGTCAACATCGCCTGGCAAATTGCCATGCGCAGCCTTGTGGTTGTCCGCCAGCATTCGTGGCACCCACCTGGAGGACACTTTCCGCATTCGCAGGTCTTCATGCAGGATTGTGTGCACAGATCCCACGGAAATGCCAACTTTGGAGGCTATGTTTTCCACACTCAATCGGCGATCCTCCAAAACAACTTTCTCAACTCGCTCGAACATGCTGTCAGTGCAAGGCCGAGATTGTTGTGGTTCGTTGTCACACGATGTTCGGCCTTCTTTGAACTGTCACACCCATGAACGTACATTTTTCACATTCATGACACCATCACCACATGTCTCACTCAACTGGCGATGAATTTCAATGCGTGTTGCGCCACGCAAGTGGAGAAAACGAATGATTACTCGCTGTTCTTGTGACGAAAACGTCGCCATTTTAAGTATCAAAAACACTCCTCAGTCTCGCCGCCACCTCTAGAGTTCTGTGTGCTGTACAGTGCTGCCATCTCTGTCAAGCATTCACAAAGAGTGCACACGTATTTTAAACTAAACCGTATGTGTCTATCTGCTCCCAGTCCTGAGAAAAAAAATCGGAGACCTTAGAACTTGAACGCCCCTCGTACAGGCAACTTAGTTTTGATTGTTACTGCTGTAAGGAAGAACTGGCAGAAGTTCAGATACTGACTCCAGTGCACTGAGTATTAAGTAATACTACAAGGGCTGGATAAAAAGTAGTGGCAACACTGCTGTAACATGAAAGATGTGCGTCAGGTGGCACTAGCGCCGTCTGTAGCTGATAGCAGAAGTTCAGCTGAAGTAGTGCAGTGAGTGGCTCTGGTTGTGTTTCATTGAGTTGCATTGTGCGTCGTCTTGAAGTGCAGGAGACCAGTTCAAGCACCCTAACAAAATGTTTATGAAACAAGAACAATGCTCCTGGATAAAAGTTGAAGTTGCACAAGGTCATAGTGCACACAACTGTTATCAGGGTCTGCGAGAAGCATGTGGTGATGCTGCTTTGCCATATCGCACAGTGGCATGATGGGTGAAAGTGTTCCGTGAAGGAAGGGATGCCATCACTGTTACATAAAACTGAAATGTTTACATTTTAAATCAAGTCACAAATTTAGGCTAAAACCATTAACATGTGAAATCTAGACCATGATTCAGATGCCAAATATGCAGGCTTATGCTGAAAGAAAAAGAAAAACCTTTTGTGTGTGTGTATGGAGGGGGACAGCCACATGTGTTTTATTCTTTAAGGAAGAAATCTGTAACATCTTAATTAAATAATCTTATAAGATCTGGTACAGATACCGACAAATTACTGCAACAGCATACTATTCATTTAGCCTCAATACTTTGTGAATGACAAGTTTTAATGCACACAATGGAATTATAGAAGTTGCATTTGAGCAAAATAAGTACATAATTAGGATCTAATACATTCTCATATGCATAGCAAACTGCTACCGATTAAATCAAAATAGAACTGTCATTATACAAATAATATTACTCTTAAAAGTAGACCAATATAAATGCAACAGAACTACTTAAATGTTCTCTAACAAATGGTCTATGACTGTTTTGGAATGAAAGAATATACATCCACTTGAACTGCTGTTATTATAATAACAATGTAATATCAAGTATGTTACATGCAAAATACTATTATGTAAGTAATTAAAAATTAACCAAATAATCTCTCACAAAACTATACAGGAATACAGGTATCTCTAGGCCATGAAACCAGCTTCTCAAGGCATCTTAAATGGGTAACTTTTTGGGAACATTTAGAATGTTCCATTCATATTTATCACACTTACTGTTCTCTTGGGCACGTTTTAATATTATTTTCACAGTCTGCATCCTGTTGTGAGTCATAAGCAAATGGCAAGGCAGGGTTTCCATCAAATAACAAGTGTGGTTATACAATCAATCAATAAATACTCATACTGAATTTTTTATTTTTGTACCGCTACATGTTTTGGTCCTAATGGGACCATCATCAGGCAGTAATTATGATCGAATAGCTTAAGTTATTTGAACTCCAAAATATGAATCCATATTTAGTGCAACACGTTCATATTACAAAATTAAGTCTAGATTAGAATATAGGAAATTACACCATTAAACTTCTCAATATTAAGATTATACAGAGTGTAAACAAATAAATGTTACAGTGCTCTGTGGTAGATAAATCGGTTCAATCTGATCATATTTTGTTAATGCACCCACGTCCTGAAACACTCTATTTATGCGTTAGGGCCCCTGAAATGTGATGCCCTTACGTATTACCTCTGTGGCTTACTGGTAACATTTACCTAACACATCTCTAAGAGACCTTACCCGAGCTGCTGGAAGTCTGTTGTGAAATGTGGTTCCAGCATGAGGGTGCCTCGGCAACTGCACTAATGTCATCCATGAGTATTTGGAAGAAACCCCTGGCAACAGATGGATTGGACATAGAGGCCCCCCACTCCCGACTTGACTCCATTGGATTTCTTTCTCTGGGGGTACATGTGTATGAGACGCCAGTGGAGACACAACATGATCTTGTGGTAAGAATTATAGTAGCAGCTGGAAGCATCTGGGAAATGCCGGGAGTCTTTCAAGGAGTTCAGCAATGGCCAAGCTGTGCAGAACATGTAATCAAGTCGGCAGCCGCCATTTTGAGCAACTTTTATAATGTAAAACAATGATAACATCCACTAAAATTTATGCATCCTCTCGGAAACTTTTGTGGCCTTTAGTGCCAAAAGGAAGTGTTTTCCAGACATGAGTGTATTAACAAAATATGATCAGATTGAACCCATCTATCTGCCACAGAGCATTGTAACATATATTTATTTACACCCTGTATACATAGAATTGTATTGAAACTGAATTAAAGATATATTAAAAGTATTAATGTATTAAAAATTTCTGCACGTGATGTTTATTGAAGGCGAATGTTATGTTGGTAAGATGTTATATTATGAAATAAGGACTTGGGAATGAAACTGAAAGTTATACAATTAAAACATATAGTATTAAAGTTATCAGAGCAACTGCTAAGATTTCCTCAGTGTTCACAGTTTTCGTGTTACATGAATAATTGTGGAAAGCCATGTTGTTGAGCATCTCTCAGGGTTGAAGTTGTTATGCCTTGGGTTATGCGGTAGTAAATGTATTATGGATATTATTACATGAGCTGTTACGATTTATTGATATTTGTGCAGTGTGTGTCATTGGGTAAAGATGTAAAAATTTTGCTATCGTTGATATATGTGTGCATCCTTTCTGTATGGGTGCTGTGTGTTGTAGCTCAGTTCAACGTGGACTACTTGGAATTGTTCTAATAATGTAATATTTTAGGTTTTAATTGTATAACTTTAAATTTCATTCCCAAGGCCTTATTTCATAACTTAACATCTTACCAACATAACATTCGCCTTCGATAAACATCACATGCACACATTTTTAATATATCTTTAATTCAAATGTAATAAAATTCTTTGTACATATACGATCTTAATTTTGAGAAAGTTAATATTGTAATTTTCTATATTCTAATCTAGACTTAATTTTGTAATATGAACATGTGGCACTAAATATGAATCCACATTTAGGAGTTCAAATAACTTCAGTTGTTTGATCATAATTACTGCCTGATGATGGTCCCATGAGGACCAAAACATGTAGGGGCAGGAAAATAAAAAAATTCAATCTGAGTATTGATTGACTGTATAAACACGTTTGTGTTGATGGTAACCTTACCCTGCCATTTAATATTGTAATGTGTTTGGAGTAGATACTTCCATGGTAATGCAATAACAGTTAGCCGTTGCGTAGACAATGCCGAAACAAAGAACGCATTCCCCCAGAGATGAACAACAGAAGGCCGTTGAGTAACAACAGATGGGACAAAACACATTACCAGTATATAAAGAGCTTTCCTGAAGCAACGGATTGCCGAACACGTGAGATCAAACCTTGGCAAATGGTGTCTTGTATCCGGTCCGCAGAACACCTATATAAGCTGACAACCACAGAGCTAATAAGCCTTCATACAACACAGTTGCGATCCAGCCATAGTCAGAGACAGTTGGAAGATAGCCACAGCAGAATGCAGTTGAAGTGATACTATTTGTATTTGAGTGTGCAAGAATTAACGTGTTCGCGAAATCCGAGGGCTGTGTGAAGTTACCTGTTGCGTGACATACCCAACACGTGACAATATTTACAAAACGGCCTTCCACTCTTTCAGAAAGTGACTAAATAATGAAACTAATGATCTCATTAAGGTTCGAGATTCCATAGGAAAGTAAGGCAGAGGTATGTCTGTGCGATAATAGAACCATTTAAAACAGTATGAAATTAGAGTAAGAATGATCAATCATTAGTTTTCATACGCGACACAAGCTTGGTGCTTCACCGTCCTATTTACTTACTCTAATACTTTCACATCCTAGATTCATTATGTGCCTCCACATTCAGATATAGACTCCAATGCATACTAATGTAACAAGTGTGATTTAAAAGTGTATAGCATATATGGAAATCACCCACAACGTGAAATTGTGAAAATTGAAGTCAACCTTTCTATCCACTCTTCCAATCTATATTTGTACAAAAAATTATAAACATATTTTTTCACCCCTAAAACAATTTCAAGTTCAAATACCTAGTAGTTTTCTTTTTCACTTATGTGTTAAAGTATTGGGTTTCTGTGACAGATCCTTTGGCTGACAAAATACATTTAATTCAGATGTGGTGTGGGTGTCTGTGCATGGCATTAAAGCATGGACTGATGCATAGTCTTCCTCCCCTTCTTTGCTGCTGGCAGACTTTTCTGATGAAGGAGGAGTACCTTTTACTTCAGCACCACAATTATAATGGGAAGACAAATTATCTCCTGATGAAGTATTCTCTATAACTAATACACTATTATCCTGACCCGATGCAAGGGCACATGTTTTATCATCAATTTTTAAAGCAATGTCAGCACTGTATAATGGAATGTTAGAGGCAGATGAGTCACCCAAACTATCGGGTAGTGAATCTCTGTTCACAGAATTCTCTATAGCTAAACCACTCATCACAGCTTTTCCTGTAGCTATTGGAGATGTCTTCAGTGACAGCTTTCCAAATCCTTCACTGGTTTCACAAGAAGTTTCATAAATCCCATGAATAGCTTCATATTCTTGTTTCCACTCTGTGTATTCTTCCTTATATGGTGCTAATGGAATAACAAACACAGAAATGTCATCAATTGTAGCAGCTTTACCATCAGCAGTTTTCCAGTTCTTCTCATACAGTTTCCCACGTGAATGCATGACAAGATCTTGAGCAGCAGATGTATACCTTAGAAAAACACCACATAAGTAATTAGAACCATGTTTACTACCCAGAAAAAAAAAAGCCGTAGCTTTAGTCCGCAAGCAAACGATACCGACAGAGTGACTGCTGCTTGTTGGCGAAGTTAGTGCCAACTTTAGTGGATAGAGGGTGTCACATGGTCAGCGCAACAAATCCCCATGGCCGTTAATCTCCATTTTCTAGACCGGAGCTGATATCTTTCCATTCAAGTAGCTCCTCAGTTATCCTCATGAGGCTGAGTGGACCACATTCCAGACCCACTACTTCTCAGAAAATCTGTTAGTGCCAGGAACCGAACCCGGGACCTATGGATCTGTAGCCAGGAACTCTGACCACTAGAGGCGGTCCATGTTTACTCCCCAGACAGACACATTAAAATACACTGTGTATAAAACTATCAAAATGGATCAACAGCTGCTTCAGAACTTTATCCCAAAGGCGTAAATATAGACAAATAAAAATAATAAATAAATGTAAAGTTGTTTATATACCATTTCATTAAGATGTATTGGGGAATGAAGATACATTTCACACATTTTTAATCTCAGCCCTAGATGGAAATGAGTGTTTAGCTTCATGCTCTAGACCCTTGGGGAAAGAGTCCCACAGACATTGGATAGACCCCACAGCTGATGTGGATGTGAAGAGGAAAATTCTGGCCTCTTGCACAAATAAAATCCTAGTTAATAAGCTCTTAACCAGTTACTTACTGGCTGATCTATCCCTGCTTATATAAATTTATCCTAACAGAACTGTCAATGGCTATCCTGGTCATACTGTTACACCAAGCATATAAGCAGAAATATGAAATGATGGCAAAAGCTAATCAGTTTGTCTAAAACTAACAAAAGCACATTTTCTTGGCCTGGATTTTTCTTAAAATAAACTGTACTGAAATAATGGAATTTTCTTGCTTACTATGACCAACATATGCATACAAAGCACACACAACACACCATACCACACCACAGGCATGCACAGATGCACACACACCCACCTTGTAGGCATTTTATTATCTTATTGTATATTTCCATTATGTAATATTTTACTATTTTATAAATATATATACATACTGACCTCTCAAAAGGAACCTAAACACTCTTGTTAAGCACTGTTCACAATCCTTAAACTATACTGAAAGAATGAACTTGCTTATTTATAATGAAAAGCACAATAGACCACTGTAGGTCGCGGTGCAAGGGCCAAGAAGGCCCATCCCTTATACATTCATTGTATTTATAACGATCATCTTATGAATTTATATTCCCACTGAGCAATGTTTGAAAATTGCGCAACTTCCACAGCTTTTTCATTTCTGGTCACAATCTACAGCCCAACAGTACTCAGTATGAGAACATCAGAATTATGGTCAGTTCAGTGTAACTTACCTATACTTCAAGCGGGACTTGTCATTAGCTGGAAAATGATCTAAACTTCTCTGCACAATTTCCACAGCTTTTTCATTGCTGGTCACATCCCACAGCCCATCAGTACCCATTATGAGAACATCAGAATCTTTTATTTCCTCTTCTTGGATGTCCAGAATTTGGACCTGAAATATGTTAGATAAATCAACCCACTCCACAAGTGTTTGAGGGTTAGTTAACATATACATTTCAAGTTATCCAAGTTCAATAATTTTTCGCTCTTTGGATGACAGGTGGTAATGCAGAGTACAATCTGATTTAATTAAGGTATAATAGGGTTTGTACAAGTGTAACCGTACCACTGCTATGCAACCTATTTACATGAAATTAATTTTATTAATTAGAAATTTTAATTGTTCACAATGAGATGCAATGAACAAGTGTAGTGAGACATAGGTCTATTCTTGCATGCAAGAGTTAGCGTCTTCCCACACGTGCAGCAGAAACAGGAAGACACCCCGTCGCCGGGTTCTTAGAAATTTGAAGTGAAAGTGTAACTATGAAATCTTTTGTGAATTCAATACTTGACAGCTTGTACATGCCATAACTTAAAATAGTGAAGTTTTAATGACCCAAGCCAAGCTTCACATTTGTCAAGATTCTGACAGGAAGTATGTCGGACCTCAGAAACCTAAACCCCTTGTAATCTTTAAATGGAGCGGAGGAATAGCTAATTAAGATACTCCTATTTTTTAAATGTGACCAATCACTAAAATTTAAGGGCGTGACAGAGCCGAGACGCTGATGAAACAAGGACTTGATGGTTCCAAGGGAAGTCAGTTGTCGAAGTCAGTCACACACCGGCCCTCGTAGAAATCAGACGTAAAAGTCACACACTGGCCCTTGAAGAAATCAGATGTAGAAGTTACATGCCGGATCTTGTAGAAACAAGAAGTAAAAGTATACTGGTGTTAGTCAGTTGTACAGTATTAAGAAGTGACTTAACAAGTGT
>NW_019720562.1:560305-563327 GCF_002891405.2 Cryptotermes secundus
GTTAATTTTAGTAGTAAAAGTAATGGCAACCCTTATACAATTTGTACAGTTATATGCAAGTCTATTAATTAAAAATTCAATAGTTAAAACATAATGTCATTAATGAGTTTTGTATAACATACATTAATTATATAATAAATTGAAATAAAGACTAGTATACAGTAATATAAAAATTGTGTATATCTAAAATAAGCATCTAAAAACCAGAACACAGACTGACAACCTTGTCTTCTTTTAACTGTTAAGCAAGAGAACTACTCGCACCTTAAAAAGATTTATAACCAAAATATTCCTGTAAAGAATAAAAAGAATGTAAATATAAAAACTGTTTTAATTGTACCTGAAAACTCTTAGTGTCACTCGATATATCCTTAGTATATTGTGGCAGATTATTATAGACCTTTGTTCCTAAACAGTAAACTCCCTTTTGGTATTTACTCAAATTTACAAGAGGCTGATGGAGATTATTTTGCTGTCTGGTATTTATTCTATGAATCTCTGAATTTACTATGAATTTGTTTCTATTTTTTATCACAAAGAGCATAAGAGATAGTATGTACTGAGATGCCAGAGGTAAGATTTCTAATTCTCTAAATAAGTTCCTGCACGAATCCCTCCTTCTGCGTCCCAACATAATTCTAATTATATTCTTTTGCATTCTAAAAATTTTTATACTTTGGGGCAAGTTACCCCAAAAAGGTAAACTGTAATTTATAATAGAATTAAAATAGGAGTGATAAACCAGTTTTAAGGTATTTATGGACGTGTATGGTTTAAGCGATCTTATTATGTAGCAGATTGCACTTAGTTTTGAACTGATATACTGAATGTGGTATTTCCAGCTCATTATTTCATCAATGAATATTCCAAGAAATTTAATATTGGATATAGATGTAATTTATTTTTTATCATATACAATTTTTATTTCTAGCTGTAAATTGAATGTAGTGGGTTTTGTTAAAATTTATAGAAAGTTTGTTTACTTTGAACCATTGATTTATACTATGAAAAGCATCGTTTATATTTACACAGAGATCATCATAGTTTGAACTTTTAACTAACAAACTAGTGTCATCTGCAAATAATATAGGTACAGTTTTATCATTTACAGCTTTGGGTAAATCGTTTATATAAATGAGAAATAACAATGGACCCAGAATTAAACCCTGCAGGACACCAAGTATAATTTTGCCCCATGTCGAAAATTTATTGAGATTAAGATTTATATTTGTTATTAAAAGCCTTTGATATCTATTTATGAAATAAGATTCAAGCCATAGTTTAGTTTTACCCTTTATCCCATATAACTCCAATTTTGACAACAGAACCTCATGATTAACACAATTGAAGTCCTTCTCTAGGTCACAAAAAATGCCTCCTATTAAGTGTTTGCTGTTAAAGGTCTTACAGATTTCATTCACTAACTTGTTTATAGCCTCATCTGTTAAAGATTTTGTTCTAAAACCAAACTGTTCTTCCACTAAAATGTTATTGTTATTTAAGTGCCCAATCAATTGAATGCTCATAGCTTTTTCTAATACCTTAGAGAACGAAGTTAAAAGTGATATAGGCATATAGTTGGAAATATTTGTTTTTTCACCCTTTTTAAACAACGGTCTTATGTCTGAGTATTTTAAACGATCTGGGAAAATTCCGTGTGATAATGAATTGTTGCATATGCAAGTCAAAGGAGAGATAATGAAAAGGGAACTCATTCTTAATACTTTAGTGGATATTTCATCATATCCATAAGAGTGTTTTGCTTTGAGAGCTTTAATTATATTTTCAACTTCCTTAGTTGATAAAAGATTTAAGTTTAATATGTGGAAAGGGATTTACAAAAGTTTTCATTAAATACTGAATGGGAGTAGTGTCTGGAAGGTAACTAATATTAGTATTATTTTGTTTATTTTTTGCATTTTTATTTTCAGCTACAGATAAAAAGTAATTGTTAAAGGTTTCCGCAATTACTTGCTTTTCTCTAATCCATTTTCCATCAACCTTTAATGTGCATATTTTTTCATGATCTGGCCTCTTATCAGTTTCTAATTTTACTACATCCCATATGGTTATTTTTATTTCTGGAATTTTGAATTTTGTTATCATATTTTAGTTTTTCAGCTTCCTTAATGACCTTAGATAAAATTTTACAGTATTTTTTATAATACTTCCTTAATTCTGAATTATTATTGTTTCTACATGCCATATATAGGGGATGGACAAAAATACGGAAATACCCAACAAAAACACATTACTGTGACTAATATGGTGTAGGACAACCTCTGGCTTGCAGTCTCCTTGGAATGGATAAATAGAGGTCCTGTATGATTTGCAAGGGAATCTTGTACCATTCTTCCTGAAAAACATGGTAAGTTCTGTTATCGATGATGGTGGTGGATAGCGCGCATGCAGATTGCTCTCCAAAGCAGACCACAAAGGCTCAATAATATTGATATCTTGCGATTGTGGGGCCAATGGCAGACGTGACACTTCATCTTCGTTCTCAGAAAACCAGTCCTGGACGATGTGAGCTATGTGAACACAGGCATTGTTGGCTTGGTAAATGGCATCACCATTTGGGAACAAAGTTTGCACCATGGGATGGACCTGGTTGCCCAAAATGGTCACACAGTAGATGGCAGTGATGTGACCTTGCAGGGTAATGATGGATCCGACAGAATACCACGATATGGCTGCCCATACCATGATTGAACCCCCGCCACGTTTCACTCTTGTCAGCAAACAATCTGGATCGTAAGCTTGGGATGGCGTTCTCCAGATGTAAACTCGGCCAGAAGTCGGAAACAGTGTGAAGGTGGACTCATCCAACCAAATGACTGTCTTTCATTGCTCCATAGTCCAGGTTTTATGACTTCGGCACCACACTGTCCTCTTAGTGGCATTTTGATCACTGATCAGTGGCTTTGGAATTGCAGCTCGTCCAGAAATACCCTGCATGTGGAGTTCCCTTCATATTGTTTTGGTGCTGACAGGGTTTGTGAGCGTGACATTCAGTTCAGCA
>NW_019720562.1:563734-582675 GCF_002891405.2 Cryptotermes secundus
CATTAGAAAATGTTGAGTCCCATGTTTCATAACTTTATTATAGGCCTTGCTGAATTTCCTTGAACTCTGGTGGGAAAATTTATCATACTTATTAAATTATAAGTTTTCAATAAGGTATTTCTTTTCACTATCAAGAAGGTAATTTATATTAATATCCCCACAAATAATATATTGTGTTGAGGTATAGAGGTTTCTAAGCACTGTATCTAGTTTTGTTATGAATGTATCAATGTTTCCAGTTGGAGCTCTATATACTGTAATTATACACAGTCTGTTGGAGCTCAGGTTTAACTTAACAGCAAATACCTAAAAATCTTTTTCTTTACAATATCTTTTTAGGTCTATATTTACAAATTTCAAGCTTGTGCGTAGATAGATGCATACTCCTCCTTTTTCATACAAGGTTCTACAATAGTTTGCTCCCAGTTTATAAGAATCTATGTTTAACTGTTGTAATTCCAAGAAATTCTTGTGATGTTCTGTGAAACACAAACAATCTAAACTTGATATGTGTTTTGTAGTTTGTGTTCATTTCTTGCTTCTTCGAGTTGTGGCCCATTCAAGGCTCTGAGATAAGAGAACCTCAGCTCTA
The DNA here is from genome assembly GCF_002891405.2 of Cryptotermes secundus. Classification (NCBI taxonomy): domain Eukaryota; kingdom Metazoa; phylum Arthropoda; class Insecta; order Blattodea; family Kalotermitidae; genus Cryptotermes; species Cryptotermes secundus. The sequence goes on from NW_019720562.1 coordinate 564,327, forward strand.
CCGAACCAAAAAACCTCACTAGAACAAGAAAGAGGTACTTACAAGTGCGACCAACGTGTGTGGGCGAGAGAAGATAATAATTGAGTTTAACAAAAGGTAGGTGAGGGTGCAGTTACAAAGTGGCGCTCATCAATGTTGGGCCAGTAGTGGGAACAAAAGGAGAAACGGTTACAACAGAGTGATGACAAACATAGGGGCTAAAAGTGGTTGGGTCAAACAAGCAACTGCAACCACAGTAACAAGTTCTTGTGAAGTAGTGTTAAGATATTGTAAAGTCGACGGCCAGAACGTTCCTAAGTAATGGGTGGGCAAGCATATGCGATACATGCTGGGAACAATGGAACGAGGTTATGTAACCTGCTCCTATTCAATGGCGCAGTAAATAGACTTCGCAGAGGTGCAATATGGCACACTGCAACAGTAATAGCTATCACATAACTGGCTTTCAATAGAGTCTGTGCCACGAATGTTGTTATGCAATTGTTCAGTAAACACATTTAAAAAATATAGGCTGTTTTCTGTGCGTAGCTGGTGGGAAGGCTATATACGGAGATTCCAGGAATAACCAAGGCAGTATTTGAGAGTGTTTAAGTGACAGTGAGAGAGTTCTCGATAGGAGACAGCCACAGGAAGTTCATAGGAGACCTGTGAAGTCTTAAAGTGTGATTTGAAGACTGTGTTTGTGTGCAACACTGGAAGCGTGTAAATCACTGATAGCATTGTAATTTAAGTGCAATTAAGACAGGTTGTAACCGAAGTGTTAATAAATCCAATCATCTGCACTAGAACCTGTCATTCTCATCATGTGTATCACCCTACATGTGACAACATTAAGGGATTGTGTATTAATAACTTGGGCACTCTGCTTAAGTTTAACTTATTTTTAAAATGGTATGTATTTATTTATTTATTCAGCCCTGCAAAATTAGCATCATTCAGATTTCATTGCAGATCTTTGAAACTCAATGTTTTCATTCCCAATTAAGCCCTCAAACCAACAACCCAACTGGGTACTTGCCAGCCTTTAAACTATGCAACTGGCAGCACTCCAAGTATGCCCTTGCTTCTTGCAATTGCAAGGAAAAACTGTCACTGATCTGTCATCTCTCCAAGGAGGATTAAACTAAGAGAAGCATTATATCTAAAAAAGAAACTGTAGCCTTCAATGTATGTTTCATTCCTTATCTGAAGGATCACAAGAACTACATGAAATGTTTTACAACCTCTGAACCAGCTATTTAGTGGTTTTAAAAATGTTCTGTCTAGTACATTGTATGGCCTGGAGACAAGCAATATATTGAAAATTTGGAACAGGTTAATGATAGTGATGATGAAGTGTGTAATTACAATAGTGGAAGTCAAGGAAAAGTTTCTGAATCCAGTGGGTGTGTTTCTACTGTGATAAACTCAAAAATGAGGAAATGAAGAATTCATGGGTGATATAAGAAAAAAGAGGCCTAGATTGGAATAGCAAAGAGAGTGACAATGGGAAAATATTGATGATTCTTACTGTTCTAGTAAAATTCAGTTTTCTGAAAACACTTGTTCCATAAAGTCTGTCAGAAGTGTGTTCAAGGCTTGAAAGCTATACTTTGATGATTCAGTAATGGTCTCTACAGCTACTGAAAGAAACTGGTAAAAGCTATTCCTGTAACAGGCAGTGGAGGCCCATAGGGGTGTGAGATATTGAGGCTCACACATTTTATAGCCAGTCAGCTCACAGGTGATGGTGAGGGTTGTCAGCCATATGTGCTGGCCACACTTTATCCCAGGAAGATTCCTGGTATTCATTTCTGTTAGAGGCTGACTTGACCCCATGGCCATAGTGCCGCTGGAAGGATTAGGTAACTTGAAAAATCCAATGACCTCATTGGGAGTCAAACCTGCGACCTTCCAGCTTGTATCACAGTGTCTGAACCAACTATGCTACTGTGTGCCCCTGAAAGAAACTGGTATGCTCACATCTGAGAACATGTGTTATATATAGTGGAATCACAACTGATAGTCTCAAAACAAGCAAGATTGTTGCAAAATTGGTGGAACCATTTTTCAGCAGATGACACACATTATGGATGGATAATTTCTGCAATCACCAGCTCTGTTTCCTTATAAAAACAAATAATGTAAATGTAGCTGGGTCACTGTGGCTGAACAGGTAAAAAGTTCTGGTTGTAAAAGAGGCAAAATGAAACAGGGTGTAATAGTATACGGCTGTGCAGAGCGGCCTCCGTAGTCTAGGGGTAACATACCCACCTCATGACTCAAGGTACGTGGGTTCAAACCCGGCAGAGGTCGTGGAATTTTTAAGGGCGGAAAAATTCAGGGAACAAGTCCTCTGGGAGGGACTTTAAGCCGTGGGTCCCATGTCGTAGATTTACGGCATGTAAAAGAACCTCATGTCTCTAGGAGACATCTGAGCTAAATTTGGCCAAAAAGTTTCCAGCCCAAAGTAGTTTCCAATGCCTCCGGTAGATGGGGAAGTATTAGGTACCACTGCCAGAGGAGGGGCGACCTCTCTGACAGAAAGGGACTAACTATTAGATACCACTGCCAGTAGAGGATCGGAACCTTGCTGGCAGAAAGGGACTAATAGCGAGCACCAGTACCAGTAGGGTATGGAGACAGTAGAATTAAAGGGGGACACACAATGGACCAATAACTGGCCTAAGTGCATGGGGAAACCCACCCCCTCAATACTGAATACTGCTGTGCAGAGTAAAGGAATGACAGTGATGATGAAGTGGATGGATAAGAAGCCCATGTCATTCATTTCCACATTTCACAGTGACACCATTGTGACAAAATTGAAGAGAAAAAGAGCTAAATAAAACAAGAGTAATACAGTTTGTTCAAGGAAAGAGTGCATCTGAAAGATAAAAAACTGCAACCATACAAAACTGAAAGGAAGAGAAGCACTAAATGGTGCACAAAACTGTTCAAGGGGCTAACAAATATATGAATACAAAGAGTCTCTGTTCTTCACAGATAAAGCAAAAATTAAAAAAAATTTAGACTATCTGGCTTTCAGACTTGGAGTAATAAAAGGTTCTGAGGTTCACAAAGCAGTGTTTATGAAGAGTTCTATCTTCTATCATATAATACCATGTGGTTGAGTGAATGTCAACCATACTTTTGAGAAACATGTTCCCTAGATCTCCAATGTTGAATAGTAAAACAAGCAGGATACCAGCAAGAAGCAGGAAGCAAGCACAGCATAAGACAGAAATCTTCAAATAATAAAAGAAAAGAATTATTGGAAGCATGAAGGAAGACTTTAGAACCCCCTTGTCCTCTGTCTGAGAAAAAAGGCAAGCCCATAAAGAATGTGCCATCTGATGCAAGCCCAATGGAACACAGTGTAAGGTGTAAGGATTGTGGAATAAGTCTGTGCTTTGTTGATTGTTTTGAGATCTACCGCACCACGGCCAACTTATATCAGTAAACAAGGTAATATCTTGCAAAGAAAATATGGAGCATGAAATCTTACACCATTTGTAACATCAGAAAATTTCATAAAATTCTCTTTAATAATTTCTAAAACACAAAGTAATAAAAAATGCTGTGACAGGTGTCTGCTACAGGGCCCTTTTAATACTGCTGCAGCTTAAAACTTGTAAGGATTTAAATGCTGGTCTGAGGGGTTAATAAAACGTTGTAGTGAGCGGGTTTGTGAATACTTCTGAGAAATTAGCAGCCCCCAATCCTCAAGGTGTAGTGATTGATTCCAACCATACAACTCACATAGAAATGATGCAGTAGATGCTGTCAATTCTATTTTCTGGTTGTGATCCAATGAATGATTCAGTTCAGAGGTAATTATTTGTACTGTATTAACTACGAGAGGATGATGAAAATGATTTAGGAGTAACAGGAGAACTAGCTGTTGCCAGTCTCAAAACACTACTGAAACATTTGCATGGAAGAACTGGGGAAAATCAGAAAACGTTTTTTTCATTTACAATGTACTTGACCAAATTGTAAGTAATTCAGGCTATACAGCATTGAATGATATGGAGGTGGTGCATAACAAATTGGAAAGGATATGGAAGGAAGTGGTTATGGGCTAATTTAACCATTTGCACACTATGTAACAACCAGACTTGGAGGAGGGGGGGGTAACCAGCATTAAGACCTCCACAGCCAATGAGACTGGCTTGTTGCTAATCAATTAGTATGCCATTTCTCACAATATGTGGCATGAAGCGTACATATTTAGAGGAAAGAATGGGCTTTTACACGATATACTTCTATTGTTTGAGAATCATTTGAGGTAAGTAATGTAGGGTTCTCTGGCAACCGCATTTACCCCCCAAACAGCACTGACATCAGACATTCCTGGCAGCTAGTTCTACAGCAGGGGTCAGCAGTCAAGAGTTAAAATACTAAGCTAGAGTTCACTTGGAGGAACTTAAGAAAACACCTCAGTCACAATAATCAATGTCCCAACTCCCAACCAAGGGATGAACCAGGCTACAACTGAGGTCTTTATACACAAAAGACACATTGTCACACATTTGAACTTGCTTGATTTAAAACTGTGGAGGCTGGTACACAGAAGATGGTGAACTATGCATGACTGTGATAAAGTAAGGAAAAGACTTGATCAAAGTCCATAGTAGTGGTGAAATACAAATCCATTTTCAGAGCTGGGTATAGGAATGAAAGACTAGTCAAGCAACCTAGTAGCAGTTCTTATAAAACACTGTAAATATCACCCAGTTACAGTGACCTGTAATTAAGTTCTGTTTAAGTAGAGAAAATCAGCGTTGCAGGCATGGAAATTCCCTGCCCCATTCCCTTCAGTCATGCAGTAAACTACCACTGTACCATGATAAGCACCATAATTCCACTTCATCCGAATACTTTACATACACTGTATTAACAGTAAGCCTAAAGATGAAACTGTTGGGCTTAACAGTGTAAATGCAGGCCCAGGCTGTTTAGTAATAATTTCAAGGGTGATATTACAGTGGCAGAAAATAATTCAATTCAATTGAATTCTTTAATATTTATGTGCTGAGCCAACAGCCGCAAGCAAATTACAGACACAGCACAGCGTAGGACAATGACAACAATTTTAGTGGTTATATTGAACAGCTGCTGTACATGAATAGGGGTGAATGAAAAAGTGATGAACTTATGTGATAGAAACAGTGCATTTTGAGGCTCACATGCATCCTTGCTGAAGCACCTATTAGCATCAGTCTGTCCATCCATTTGCATGATCAACCAATGGGAAGCAGACAGAATACATGAGTCTTGAGTGGTTCCAAACCTCCCTTACCAAAGGGGAGATAGTATTTCTACAAGAGTAAGGTGTTTAGCTATAGATCACAGGGAATGGAAGGCAGATCCCTTGTTTAAAATTTTCTTGCCAACACAAAACAAATCCAAAGTCTCTAAATGAAAGGTACCATGTATTACAGAATTTAAACTCTCAAAAGAAGAAGAAAATCTTCTTCTTCTTGTTTAAATATAGGTAGGCGCATATGTGTGTGTAGGGGGGGGGTTGTAAATTTTGTCCTCCCCTATCTGTTCAGATGGTCATATTCCATTACTCAAATTTTACTGTGTATCAGACTACACCAAACATTCTTATAGGGTATCAATATTTAACACTTTCATATTGAAAACAAAAATTAAGACAACTGTCCATATCTAAAGCCTCCAACACATGGATTTATTTGCATTTCTGCTGGCTGAATGAAAACAGCCATTAACTGATCAAAGTTACAGCCATTCTTTGGAACACGTCATACAGAACAAAACTGAGTGTTACAGTCATGAAGCACTTCTTTTGTTTAATATATACATACATGGAGGCATTTCCTGAAATGCCTCCATATTTATATATAAATAGTAACATTCTAATACAAAACTTACAGGTTTTACATAATAACAGTACTTACTTCTGGCTGGGAAAGCAGGAATGGTTTGATAGCTATATTAGAATTCAGAGCTTTCAAGTCATGATCACCAAATCCACGGGTTACTCCTATAGTGGCAAGAACTCTACTCTGAAATGAACCACAGTCAAAGCAAAAATATGAAAATAAAAAACGGCTCAAGTATGTCAATTACATTTGGTGTGAGAATCTTGTTTACTAATTGTTGACTTGGTAATTTTGATACCAGCACAATGCTGAATGCTCTGGATGGAAGTTTTGAAACTCCATTTACATGCACACATATTTCAAATTATGACCACTGAGTTTCAGCTGTTATTGTACTTCAATGTCTCATACTTCCCTACTACATCTTGAGGCAGTTAAAATTTCTAAAGGTGATAAACTTTGTAACGCCACCTTCTTCACTGTCATTGTAATACAGATACATATTTAACATTGTGCAGAAATTACTTGCATGCCAAGGGGGGGGGGGAATGAGCAGCCACTGAATGTAATATTCAATTTACAAAGAGAGTTGAATTATCTTTAGACAGGTTAACTTACAATGTTAAAGAACATATGTATACCACACTGGTACAGAAATAATCTGTTTTAATCACATAATTATTGAGTTTCTTTCATTCTGAGGGAAAGCACATTGTCTCTTGAAGGCAGATCGACAGACAGACAAAAAAATACATTTAAATTAATACTTAATGTTCTCCATTCATTTCTTGTTTGTGAATTTATATTAATTAAGTCCAGTCATAAGGAAAACAAGTCATAAAAATGCAGTGAATCCCATGGTTACTTTGAATTTGAGCATGTTCATACAACTGCAACAACTAGGTATTAAGTAGAATTAAAATCCTCACCCTCTTCCCTTCACCATATACAACAGGAATTTTCAGATCTTCAGGGGTCACAGTCTTGTAAGCCCAGCCTGTCATGTGGGCATCTCTATATAAAATCCTCTTTCCCAGATCTCTTTGGCTTGGCCTTCTGTTGTAATACAGATGGGTGAATTCCTCACCAAGAAGTTCTGGTTGAAGTGCAGCCTGAAAATTGTACTAATAGGTAATATGTAACATACTGCACTAATCTGCAACAGTGAAATATTTTGATCAATGATTTTGCCATATTCTTTGCTAATCAAAATCTGATAATTACCTGCAAACAGGTCATCCTCATGCATATCAGTATCCGCTAGCCGTGATGCAGTCACTGATGCTGTTGGTAGGGACGATGATGTATTTAGAAGCAAAACTGTTTCTCCTAATCATATTTTATGGTGGTACTTTCTTATTAAAATATTAATTGTATTCAGTATGAATATGTGTATATATATTTTGTTTCCTAGTGAATAATGGTTGGCATTATTATTATTATTATTTTTTATTATCATCCAAATGACACAAGTTGCATTGTTTTGTCTGTTTGTGTGTGTTTTTGTTTCCTTCTTTTATTTGTGCTTACTCTATAAGTGACTTTTGGGTTCAGTATACACATAAATAAATAAAGGACTGGACTGAATTATTATTGTTCCTATAGTTATTTCTAATAATAATAATAATGTTAGTAAACAGTACTTGTCAAAGTATTGACAATTTAAAAAAAAGTTATGGCTTGTAGATATGTCATAACAGTATGCTGAACTGTGTTGAGTCTGTCCAATTGGAAAGTATTCAAACTTAAGCTTATGTTTTCTGAATATAACTTAAACAATTTGTTAAGAAATTCAATTTACTGGTTTCATTCAAGAGATGTCAAAGAACTTCAAAGAAAGACTTACCAGCTGTCGAACTCTCTGCCTTTCACTTTCTGGTGTAAAATCATTTGACATTGGAATGGGACATCTGCTTTTGCACAGTACTGCTCGTGAGTCTCCAGCATTAGCAATGTACAATTTTCCAAGAATGAACAATGCAACCAATGCTGTGCAGCCGCCTTTAACCTTGTACTTCTGTTTGTCTTCTCCAATTAACTGGTCCTGCAACAGTTCAAAAAGAGATATCAAAGCTCTGTGACATTCATATATTAGTTCACAGCTAGGGCTACCTTGCAGTTTTGTTCCAGGACTTTGGACAATGAAAATACAGGTGAGAATGAAAGTGTTGCTTAAAACGAGACTGGGTAACAAATATCTCATCACACAGGGTCTTTAGTTTATGACGCTGTGAACTTACTTGGAAAATAAGCTGGCTAAGACTAGTTCAGTGCAAGTATAATTGCCACATGCTCTTCTGGTGAATCACAAAGATATCACAAAAATGAATAAATCACTGTCTTTTTCTCGTAGCAAACTGACACTGAGTATATGGTGTACAGTACTGAGAAACATGTGTCCTTAGCTTCACTAAGACAACCCCCCCCCCCTCTAAGTATATACTCTTCATTATATTGCTGCTATTACTTACAACTTCGGGAGTTTGGATAGCTCAGTTGGTATAGCAACAGACTATGGGCTGGATGGCCCAGGTTCAATTACCAGCAGTGTAAGATTTTTCTCTTCACAGCAACAAGACTGGCTCTGGGGCCCACCCAGCCTCCTATCCAATGGGTACTGGAGGCTCTTTGCTTGGGGATAAAGTGGCAGGGGCATGAAGCTGACCACTCACTTCCATCTAGGGCTGAGGTCAAGAATTGTGGAGCTATACCTCCACTTTCACATACGGCTTTATTGCACAGTGCTTAATTAATTAGGCACAGGAACAACTTTGTCTTTATTTACAACTTTCTTTTATTATTTTGACTGTTAGCTGTGTGGGCCCCATTGGTTATAATTAAATTTGAATATCTAGAGTAAACTGAATAGTGAGAGTGAGTGAGTGCACGTGAGAGTGAGTGTGTGTGCATGAGAGAGATGCACATACAATTTTTAGGAACATTTCAGAATTACCATATCCCAAAATGCTGATTCCAAAGCACCTGTTATAAGTGCCTCATTATCCACTGCCTTTTCTGGAATGAAGAATGTAGTTCCATGTTTTGTTGATGCCTCCAGCTGCATGTAACCGTCTAATGGTGGCAACAAATGATCAATCACATCCACCAATTTCTCCTGCATATCAAAATACTTTTATGTTACATGTTTATAAACTCTACACTTTACAAAACCAAGGAGTTCATACATAATTATATACTTCCATTTGCTTTTGCAAGTTGTACTAGAATGCCATGAATAAGTAAAAAATTAATTTTATGTCATCATCTGAGATTTTTTTATACTGAATTTTTATTTTGAATGAGTGGAAATTTGTGGTCTAGCCACGATTTGAAGCTACATCTGTTGTTGCCCTCAGGAAACTTCAAATCAACTGAATCTAGACACAGTCCCTGAACATTCATCATCAATCACAAAACACTGACCTGAGATCACATTTAGTATTCAAAATTCAGGACATCTGACACATGCAAAAGCAAATGATGTTAATATTTCCACTTTGTTTCAGATTTTGTAATTATAAATATGAATTACTAAAATACTGTGAACTCTTAACAAAACTTTGTCAGCAATATATGCAATATAATTTCTTTACCTTATCTTGTAATCAAACTGCTGTAATTATAAACACTTAATTTTTAGCCTAATATCATTTATAATGGAAATATTTACTACATTTACAGTGAAATTTAGTATTCAACTTTAAAACAAAAACATAACATTAAGAGGTAAAAGTGTCCTTCCTGATGCTCAAACTGACAAAATTTTTAAACTGAAATGGTTCAAATTAGAATGAGCTGTGGCTAATATACATATACCAGATTTTACAAATAATTTTTCAAATCACAACTGGAACAAAAGATGAAGAGTGGATAGTCTGTTAATTTTATCTTACATTTTGCTGAACTGAACTGGACACCACTGTACTGCATATTATATTAATTCATTTTCCCAGTGACAATTATAACAAAGAGCCCTACCTTCTGGGATATAATACCATGTATTCCAATAAAAGTCAACCAATGTCCCTCCAAAACGCTGGTTGACTTTCAATGGACTACACAGTGTTACATCCCAGAAGATAGGACTCTTCATACTCATAGCTGTATGAATCTCAAATTCTACAATAATTATTATAGTTATACACTATAGCAATGAAAGCTTAAACATTTAAGTTGGCATACATTCTTAACTTACCATCGGAAATCTTTTAATATCTTTTTTAACATTTTTAATATACTTTTAATATTTTTTTAATAATATATTCAACATATTATAAATTTGATATATGGTATACCTTATCTTTATCTTTCATTTTATTTATGTATTTGCTACTTTAATTATAACACCAACTAGGGGCAAAAGTTTTATATTAGTATATAATACGACGCGTTGCACCAATAGGGATCCATATTGGTATTTCAATGACTATACGTATTCCTGTGTATAACTGCCTGATGATGGTCTTATACGACTGAAACATGTAGCAGCAATAAAGACGGAAATTAAAACTGAGTACTTGTGCTGACAGTAGACATAATTCCTATATATATATATATCTGAAACACACAACAGGATGCAACCAATGAAGATAGTGGGATATGCGTTCCGTGCCACTTCAGCTTCCTCGAATGGTGAAAACTTGAAAGAGGTAGATCAGCTTTTAGAAAGGTCTGGCCATTTCCCACCACAGTAACGTATGTAGGTTTTACCGAAAGTCACGAGCAACTTTTTTTTGCATGAAAACTGGGAACAGCAAACGAAAGAGAGTATGGTGGTAGGTGGGACCAGTTGTTGTGTTAACCTTGAGTGTCTTGTGACGTCAATAACTTGCATCATGTGACCAGTATCACTCCTAACAAAATGGCTGACAACCATATGTCGTCTCGCCAGCGTGCTGTCATCGAATTTCTTGTGAAAGAGGAAATCCCTGCTGCAGAAATTCACCAGACTTCAGCGTGCTTATGGAAGTGTGTGCATGGGTGCGAGCAGTCTTCAAAGATGGGTAAAACATTTTAAAGATGGGAACACCAGCATTGAAGATGAGCCTCGGAGCGGTCGTCCTCGAACAGCCTCAACTGAACGCAACAAGGAAAGAGTGGATGAGATCATTGAAGACGACAGGCATGTGACTGTGGACACAAGAGCCTGAAAACTTGGAATAGGTCACAGTGCAGTACAGGAGATGATCGAAAGCTTGGGCTAAAGGAAAGTTTGTGCTCGCTGGTTCCCGCGGTTATCGACCGAAGACCACAAAGGTCAGCGAAAAGCCATCACCTCAGAACTGCTGCAGAGATATTGACATGAAGGCAATGATTTTTTACTCTGTATTGTGTACAGGTGATGAAAGCTGGTTTCACCATTTCAAGTCTGAAATGAAACAGCAGAGTATGGAATGGCACCACTTGCATTCTCCATCAAAAAAGACGGCAAAGACAGTGCCATCAGCTGCGAAGGTGATGGGCACAGTCTTCTGGGATGCAGAGGGGTTTATTCTGGCCAAATTCCTGGAACCTGGGCAAACCATCAATGCTGCTCATTATGTCCAGACACTGCACAAGCTCTGTCGTGCATTGCGCGATAAACGTCCGGGACAAAACATCATCATCCTGCATGACAATGCTTGCCCCTATGCTGCTCACCTCACATTGGAAGGAATTGCAAAGATGGTGTGGGATGTTCTTCCACACCCCTCCTATAGCCCTGATCTGGCACCCTCCAACTACCATCTTTTCGGATTTGTGAAGGATCAGCTGTGTGAATGTCTTGAGACAAGGGAGGCAATTCAGAAAGAAGTGTGTCAGTGTCTTCGGATGGCTGAAATGGAATTTTACAGAAGGGGAATTTTCAAAGTTCCAGAATGCTGGGAGAAATGTGTACAAAGAAGTGGCGATTATGTGACAAAATATAGAAAGGTCTGTAGAATGAGGTGGTGTATCTGGTTTGTCAATAATAAAGCATGTTACTTTACAAAAAATTGTTGCTCATGATTTTCAGTACGACCCTCGTATTTTTCAGGCTCCACAAGCATCCTGTCCAATCCTAATTATGACTTTTGGGTTTTAAAATGGTTTGTAGAGATTTTAAGAATAATAACCTTATATTTACAACATGCAATCACTTCAATAAAATTTAATTATGCTCCCACCACAGATTAAGGCTAACTCATACTGATGGTTGGAAAAGTGACAGGCACTGAGATGTGCCCTTTATAGTTTGGGATGGGTAAATTTAGAAATCTTATATGCTATGAACACTCAAGAACAACACCAATGAATAAATGAAGTACAACACTGATATGTACTGACAGAAATAAGTAATGTTCTTATGAAACTAAAAAATCTCAGAAATTCTTCTACAGTGTTATGCGAAATGTACTTACATGAAGAATATGATGAAGCTGGTTGGCAGCAGCTACTGCTGCTCCTGTTCCAGCATGGCCATCGAACAGTGCAAAATAAATATAAGGCAAGCATGTTGCAGGATTCATACATTCTGGAGATGATGGCATCTTTCTTAAGTCTTGTCTAATACCTCTCATGTTCCTCTCTCTTGATTCTGGACGTTCCAGCATAGCCCTTCTCAAACAGGCTTGATCTTCATTCCTGAGAGACTTCCCAGCATTTACTGCTCTGCAAACATGGTAAAAGTTAGGAATCTTTACATGATGTAAGTATATATAATGTTTGAACAAAGCTTAAGAAATACTAGAGCATATTAAGAGTCATATCTTCTGGACTATAACACCGTGTAGTCCAGTGCTTGCTCCATGTTGGTTTCATGCTTGTCTTACTTGCTTGAAGATGTAGGTGACATGTTCCTCTGAAATGTCAGTTGAGTTTTACCAAACTACATGGTGTTATATTACAGAGAGAACACTTCATAACTACTGCTGTTAGAACCTCACATTCTACATACTACATTTACTGGGGTGAGGGAAAGTAAAATAAAGTCTGCAACAGTGAATATTATTAACATACTCAATTTCTTAAGCCATTGTCAACACCTGAGTTTTTATTTTTGAATAACACCATGTCATATGTTAATGAAAGTCCTACACTGGGGCACCACTTATGTATTGGTCAGTGTCATCCCTCTGCAGCACTGCTTTTGAGCACATTTTGCCAGACTTACTGGAGAATGTAGCAGCCTCTGTAGTCTAGGGGTAATGTTCCCACCTCATTACTCAAGGTACGCGGGTTCAAACCCGGCGGAGGTTGTGGAATTTTTAAGGGCAGAAAAATTCAGGGAACAAGTCCTCCGGGAGGGACTTTAAGCCGTGGGTCCCGTGTCGTAGATTTACGGCACGTAAAAGAACCTCATGTCTCTAGGAGACCTCTGAGCTAAATTTGGCAAAATGTTTCCCACCCAAAGTAGTTTCCAATGTCTCCGGTAGATGGGGAAGTATTAGGTACCACTGCCAGAGGAGGGGGGACCTCTCTGACAGAAAGGGACTAACTATTAGATACCACTGCCAGTAGAAGGTTGGAACCTCGCTGGCAGAAAGGGGCTAATAGCGAGCACCAGTACAGGTAGGGTATGGAGACAGTAGAAATTAAAAGGGGGATGCACAATGGACCAATAACTGGTCTAAGTGCATAGGGAAACCCACCCCCTCAATATGGAATACTGGAGAATGTCCCACTGGATATTTGATGAAACATGAGGTTCATGCATGCAGCCCATTTCAGTAACACCACCAGAAATTACCCTGGGACAGCCTACAATGGGCAATGGATAATTCAATTCAATTCAATTTATATTGATCCTTTGTGGTACAACAATGACCAGTAGATGTGGAATTAGTCACAGACAAAACCATACAAGTTGTATCACATTAACAAGATATGAATATAAATACATCAATAATTCATCTCCACAATACAGTATCTCAAACATTGGTCTAATATCTAAAAGCAGATTATTTATTAGGACATTACATCAATTATTACTTACAAACAATACCCAGACTACAAACAAGTCATAGATGCCTGCACACTTAATACGCAGGACACAGATGGAACAACTTGTGTACATTGTATGACAGCTATATGTTTAAAATGTTAAAACTAATGTACTGATAGTACTAAGATGTGATGAATATATATGAGCAGATTATAAGTATCATAAAAAATTTTACTTAGTACGGAGTATAACCCAGGTGTTTAGTTTACTTTACAGTTAAAATATTCATCCAAGGAATAAAATGAATTGGAAAGAAGAAACCTTTTTAGCATCGGTTTGAATAGTTTCATTTCATTACTAAGACTTTTTATATGAGGTGGAACGTGATTATAAGCTCTGATACCAGAGTAGTAGGGTCCTTTTTGGAAAACTGTCAAACGTGATGTAGGAAGGTGCAAGTTTGTGCTATGTCTAGTACTGAAGCTATGAATCTCATGATTTCATTTGTACAGGTCTTTATTTTTTACGACAAACAGTATTAATGACTATATATATTGTGAATACATTGGCAATATATTTCATTTTTTAAATAGATTCCTACAGGAGTCTCTAGTTTTTGCATTCATAACTCTAATTATCCACTTTTTTATCCTAAAGACATAGATACTGTTAGACATATTACCCTAGAAAATTATACCGTATTCCATAATAGAATGCATATAGGAGAAATAAATCATCTTAAGGATTTCTTGTGATATAAAACCTTTTGCTGTCTTAACAGCATAACAAGCTGAACTCATTTTAGTTACTAATTGGTCAATATGAAGTTTACATGATAATGTTTCATTGATGTGTAAACCAAAAAATTTAATATTTGACATGTTAGTAATATGCTTGTTTCCGCAGCATATACTGATATTAGTTTCTAAACTATTCTTTGTCCTGAATAAAAGGTAATGAGTTTTTTTGAAACTTAAAGATAACAAATTGGCTTTAAACCATTCATTTATGGCTACAAATTGTTTATTCATATTAGTTTCAAATTCCAGAAGGCTAGGATTAGACATTATGACGCTTGTGTCGTCAGCATATAGGATGATTTTTGCATTGTTAGTTATTACGTTAGGAAGCTCATTTACATGCAACAGGAAAAATAATGGACCAAGGATAGAGCCTTGCGAAACACCATGCTTTATGATCTCCCACTTGGAGGAGGTACTATTATGAGTTTTCTTGTTATCTAATACCACTTTCTGATATCTACTGTTTAGGTATGATGTAATTAATGCTTTAAATGTTCCTACTATCCCGTAGTGTTCCAATTTTTTTAAAAAGTATATCATGGTTGACACAGTCAAATGACTGATGGCAGAGACCAATAACCTGGCCAAGCTGTTCATCAAACCTTCATCTCCTTGATTATTTTCATTGGGGGCATCTAAAAATGTGGTATATGCTTAAACAGTGGGTACTACAGAGAAACTACTGCAGCACATTAAAAATAGCTGTTCCTTGGTTCACAACATTGCTGGCATTTTTCAATACATCCATCAAACCATGCATCTTTGGGCTGAAGCCTGTGTAGCAATGCAAGGTCAACATTTTTATCACCTACTGCAACCTTAACAACAGCTGTTACTCCCTATCAATGGAATAGTGTAAGCACTCTTTTGTCTTGTAAACTACACTTTAGTCAACTGTTCCATTATTTCTAGAAGAAAACACCTTTGTTTTAATATCATTATTATTGTTATTATTATTTATTTAATCCATAGCTGTAGAGAATTTACAATTGGACATGTCAAATATTAACAACCTCACATGAAAAATAACATAACATTCACACAGTGATTCATCATTATAATAAAGCAATAGTTTGATTTGTTTCATTCTGGTCCGTCACACTAACAATTACAAATATAAATCACTCCGTCCAATGTGACCTGTAAGTTTTTTTACTACATGAAAACTTAACACCCTTACATGTTTCGGTCTCTGTGGACCATCTTCAGAGGGCAAACATCACTACAAATAGGAAACCACCACCACATAAGTTGTTTAGACGTAAAGTACGTACACTTATATGCTACAATACATAGTATACAAAATAGACATTTCACCAAGTTCAAAGTTAATAGAAAGTCCGTCGAGTGTAACAATTTGTAGGTCACTTTTTATTATTATTTCTGCCTTCCATGTTTCGGTTTGACACAACCATCATCAGAGGCACTTGCTATACTTATGGAAACACTGTCGCTTTTTTTTTTATGTTCACAATTATGTTTGTCGTGTGGACGGTGCTACAATATGTTGACGTGTAAAAGCACAAAACATGCTAAGATAGTTGAGTACACTCTCAAGTTCTCACTTTTCATCCAAACCTATTTTTAAGTTAAAACGCTACAGTGTTAAAATATTTGATATAAAATGCTGAACTCCTCCTTGTTAATTCATCCCGAAGATGGGAGACGTCAGCTTGAGGTTGTANATTTAAGAATAATAAATACTCCAAAAATACATAAAAATAAATATTTTAAACATATAGACAGATTTATTAACAAGCATTTTACATCAACAATTAATAATAATAAATACTCCAAAAATGGCATAAAAATATACAGACAGATTTATCAACAAGCAGTCTGTGTCAACAATTATTAAAAAATTCTTGAAGAGAATAGAAGACATTACACAACAAATAATTCTTCAGTTTCTTCTTAAAAACATTAAAATTTATTACATTCTTTAATTCAGTTAGAAGGCCATTAAATATTTTGGTTCCCATACTAATCACCCCTCTCTTGCTACACTCAGTATTACAAAATTGTATATACAAATTGTGTTTATGAATAGTGTTATAGCCATGAATATCAGAATACTGGGCGGTATAAATCTTATTTTTTATTATAAAACATAGGATCCCAAAAATATATAAGGAAGTAACAGTTAAAATCTTTAATTCACGAAATAAATATTTACAGAAAACTCTATTTTTAACACCTTTTATCACCCTTACACATTTTTTCTGCAGTTTAAGTAGAGTTTCAGAGTCCTTTTGCACCCCACCCCAAAAAATAATACCATATTTCAACATGGACTCAAATTTTGCAAGATACACACTTCTTAAAACAGTTTGGCTCACTGAGTTCCATAGGGATTTTATCAAGTAGGTAGTCTTGCTAAGTTTTTGACACACATATTGGGTGTGGGTTGCCCAACTTAAATCTTCAGTAATGCAAATACCCAAAAATTTTACATCCACTGAACAAACCACCTCCTTATTATTTATACAGGGTGTCCCAGGAGGAATGTGCCAAACTTCGGGAGGGTGTTCCTTATGTTAAAGTATGCCGATATAACCCAAAACACCTATGTCCAAAGTTGAACGGTTACGGAGATAATGGCCCGAGAAAAGTGTGGTCTTCTAGCGGGTCCACGGATTATACCTATCAGCTGAGAGGAATTATCTCTGTTTGTCCTTGACTGCCGTGATTCATCCTATCCGTGCTTATGGAGTTGGCTTTATCAGAACGCGCAGTCAGCACGTTACGTCATCGCTTACCATTCATGTGTCATGTACAGTGCTTGGAACTCTTAACGACAACTTTGAGATGGCATGCGAGTTTTTTGTACTTCAATTTTATGGCTTCATGTCACTCACAAGTTAGTTTGATGTTACGTACATTATTAACGTTACAGAATCCACATATTCCTGCCAGTTTTAATATCTATTTTGTAATCAACAAGTGTGTAACCCCGGTCAAAGTTTGACACTTCTCTGGCCATTATCTCCGTAACCGTTCAACTTTGGACATAGGTGTTTTGGGTTATATCGGCATACTTTAACATAAGGAACACCCTCCCGAAGTTTGGCACATTCCTCCTGGGACACCCTGTATATAAAAAGGGTCTGGTAATTGGAATAGATCTACTTCCCCCAAAAAATAATACCGTTGACTTATCCATGTTTATTATTAAACGACTTTCATAAAACCATTTTTCTAATTGAGTCTTTACATTTTGCATTTTTTCATTTAATGATAAAACATTTTTTCCAGTAATCAATATATTTGTATCATCAGCAAATAGTACTACCTCTGCATTATGTATAACTTGGGGCAGATCATTTATAAATAATAGGAATAAAAGGGGTCCCAAAACAGAACCTTGAGGTACACCATATTTAATTGCTTTAAGGGATGAGGGAACTGTCTTCATTTTTGATGAAGTATTTTGATCCATATAGTGAATTTCAACAAACTGTGATCTATCTGTAAGATATGATCTCATCCATGCATGAGATATTCCTCTCAGTCCATATGGTTCCAACTTTGCAAGCAGCAAGTTATGATTAATAACATCAAGAGCCTTTGATAGATCCAGAAATATACCAAAGGCCAGTTGTTTATTATCTAGTGTTTTCTGAATTTCTCCAATAAAGTTTGAATTGCCGTAAACGCGGATCTATTTTTTCTAAAACCATTTTGAGCATTTGATATCAGATTGAATCTATTTAAGAAATTTACAACCCTTTTCTACATCAATGTTTCAAGATTTTTTTTGGGGGGGGGGGGGGGGGGGGGGAAAGAAAAAATTGAGTTTGGCTTGAAAT
>NW_019720562.1:582688-596551 GCF_002891405.2 Cryptotermes secundus
GTCTATAATTTGCAATATTTTGTTTCTGACCTTTCTTAAAATAGGTCGAACTTTTGCAATCTTCATTTGATTTGGAAAAATGCCAGTACTTAGTGACAGATGAAATATAAAAGTCAAAGGCTTTTTTATGGTTTGGATACATTGTTTAACTATAATATCTGGAATCTCATCATAACCTGCTGAAATTTTGGTTTTTAATTTACCAGTAACCTGAAGAAACTCTTCTTCAGTAACAGGGGTAAGAAATAATACATTTGGATTTTGTATTGCATCATTTGTAGTGGCATGGTCAATTTTACAATTTTTATTTAAATGTATCAGCTTGTCTATGCTATTTACAAAAAATTCATTAAAATTTTGGGATACATCCTGTGGGTTTGTAACTAACTTAGAGTCTATTTCTAAAGAAATATTTTCTATTTCTGTAAAATTATTTCCTGACTCCTTTTTTATTATTTGTCATAGAGTTTTTGAATCTTTGACTGACCTTTTAATAATTTGGTCATTTTCTCTTTGATGGGCAACAGAAATTACTTTCTTATAAATTCTCTGATATTTCTTTATATACTTCAAAGTGTGAACTGACAGGGATATCTTTCTTTTTAACAAACGTAAAGTTGCAGCTTCTGTCTAGACACCTTTATCCCTTGTGAGATCCAACTTGATTTTTTCCCTTTCTTGTTAAAAACTCTTTTTAAGGGGAAGAAGTGCAAAAACTACTTATGAAACTTACTTAGGAAGACACAATAGGCACTATTTGTCTTGCTGATCTTTAATAATGTCTACTGTCCTACTGTGTAAATTACCTCTGTAGCTTAAGTTCTACTATTGCAGGAACAGTGATGACTATGTGTTTTTCTCTTCACTGGGGAAGACAGCAGTGACAAATGCAAGCAGTCTTTCACATCTTCCACTTTCAACAACAGTTTCCTTCAGGTGTCTCTAGCATAAGTTACTTTTGTAACCAAAGTTCTACTATTCTACTGTTGCCAGGATCATCTCTGAATGGCTCTAGCTCATTATTGAAGTATTTTCAGATATATAGACTATTTTCATGGTTCTGAGCCATAGAAGGCACTCCAATTTACTGCAAAAGCCAAAGGCTGATAATGGATTTTTAATTACATTCATTTAATGATGCTGTATCAGTTTGTTTTTAATATATTGTCACAACTAATGGTTGTGTGACTAACAATTGTGGGTTCTAGATTTCATGATTATGATTTACTGGATGTATCTATTACAATTACAGTTGATTTTAACAGTTCACACATTGAGCTCCTTCTTGATAATAAATCTCTTGAATTGAATTGAATTGAATTTATTTACCTTCCGTAAATCCAGTACAGGTGAGACACCATAGGATATGGAACAAGTCAAGTTAGAATACATAGTATCTATACAATAATACAGTAATATTGCAATTAAATGAGGTAAACTTATAATACTTATAATACACATTAAACAATGATCAAGAAATTTATCAAAATTTATCATGGACTAAAATAAAATAAAATTTCCATTAAGACGTTCATTCATTACTCATTCCATTAATCAAGTGCGTCAAATTAAAATGCTATAAAAGAGACACTTATCATACAAAATTCACTTATTAAAACAACAAAAAAAAAAAAAACAGTAGATTAGTCATATAATATATAACAAGCATAACTGTATTTCTTCTGGTTCTCGGACTGGTCTTGTCTCTAGTCTTCTACTACTCAGTATGACTCTACTGTCAATGAATTATATGTCCTTTTTATGATCTGGTGCAGACTGTGGACGTAACACACACTTGCACTGTTCATCTGTTGTTATCTGCCTATCCGTTGTCATGGTAATGCACGTTCATCAAAAAGCACTGTCCAGCAACAATCTATTCCACAGTGTCAGGGGAATGTGCTCAGCGAAGTGCCGCCCAGCAGATGGTCATATTCTGGCTTTCAGGTGTCATGTCACAATATTAATGTATTTGTAGGATTCGTTTGTCTGCACGATTTTCTGACATTATGCTATATACCTAGAGATGTATGTAGATGTATTAAAAAAACTGGAACAAATATTTTAGTCCATATTTTGATATACTTATATTTCTCAAGAAAATGCAAATTTGGTGTTAAGATTTTTTTATACTTATAATGTGTTGTCTTGGTTCACAGTAGTTAGTTAGTTATTGGAGAGGGTGGGTTTCCCCATGCACTTAGACCAGTATTGGTCCATTGTGCTTCCTTCTATGATATTCTACCAGTCTCTATACCCTACCGATAATGGTGCGTACCATCAGTCCCGACCGAGCCAGTGAGTTCTCAACTGGCTTGGCGGTATCTATAAATTAGACCGGTCTTTAAGAAGGGTAATAGACAAGAAATTAGTAACTATAGACCTATATCGGTTATATCAATATTCTCTAAAATCTTAGAAAAAATAGTGTATAATAGACTGGTATCTTTTATTAGTAAATTTAAGATTTTAACGGTAAATCAGTATGGGTTTCAAAAAAATAAGTCGACTATATCGGCGTGTCAGACATTTATTGGTAATATACAGGAAGCTCTGGATAGGAGGTTAACTGCAGTTGGTATATTTTTCGATCTTTCAAAAGCGTATGATGTTATAGATCATGATATTCTGCTAGAAAAACTTGATCATTACTGAATAAGAGGAAAAATTAATGATTGGTTAAAATCCTATCTGAAAATGCGTTCTCAGTATGTTGAAATAACATCTAATGATAATAAGTACTCGAGAAATCGGTTTAGTTCGATAAGGAGGAAAACAAAATTTGGAATACCGCAAGGGTCTACATTGGGCCCGCTTTTGTTTCTTTTATACATAAATGATTTACCCCAACATATAACAAATGGGGAGGTTGTTCTCTTTGCAGACGATACAAATATATTGGTTATTGATAAAGATAAAAGCATCCTTCAAGATAAAATAAAGAGAATTATGATCCAACTGGAATCTTGGTTTTCAAAAAACAATATGATTATAAATAATGATAAGACTAAAGCTATGTTATTCCAGTTAAAGAAACCGCATGACATCTCAGGGCCAGATATTATTTTTAATAATATAAAAATTAAGTATACATCTCAGTTTAGATTTTTAGGTATTAATATAACTCAAAATCTCAAATGGAGTGTACATATTCAGTCCTTGTGTTCAAAATTGAATAAGGTATGTTATATTATTAAATCTTTGAAAGATGAGGTAAGTTTACATATACTCAGGAATATATACTTTGCCAAATTTCAATCGTTGGTAAGTTATGGGTTGATTTTTTGGGGAGGAGAAAATGAAAGTATTAAAGTCTTTAAAATACAAAAAAGGATGCTTCGTTTCATGAAAGGTGTAAATAACAGAGTGTCATGCAGACCTTTATTTAAAGAATTGAAGATTTTAACTATTACGTCCTTGTACATCATAGAGGTGTTGTGTTATTTTAAGAGATGTAATATATACACTACGAGAAATACTGATTTATACGAGTATAATACTAGGAGGAAAGATGATCTTCATGTACAACAATGTAACACATCAGTTTTTAAGAAAAGTGTTATTAATGTGGGCATTAAATTATATAATATACTTCCTTTGGAAGTTAAAAAGTCAAAGGGATGTAACGAATTTAAGCATAAATTAAAATTATTTTTATTTGATCGTCCTTTCTATACATTGAATGAGTTTCTTCAACAGGGACATGAGGAAGCATAGCAAGGTTTTTTTTAATTAACAAAAAAAGAGAAGAAGAGGGAATTGTAATAGTTATTGTTATATTTTTAAAAATTTAGTGATGTTGTAAGGCAAGTACAGTTTTATTTTTAGTCTAATACATTCTAGGATTATAGAGCTTTTAACAATGATGTATTTAGTGAGTTGACTTGTTCAAGTGTTGCAGTTGTAACAGTACGAATGCAAATAAATATGAATATGAATATGAATGCTTCCCCCATCTATCAGAGGCCTTAGAGACTGCTGTTGGGCGGGAAACGTCCTTGAATTTGGCTCAGTGATCTCCTTTGGAGATATGAGGTTCTTTTATGTGCCATAAAGCTACGACACGGGACCCATGGCTTGAAGTCCCTCCCGGAGGACTTGTTCCCTGAATTTTTCCGCCCTTAAAAATTCGACGACCTCCGCCGGGTATTTGAACCAGCGTACCACGAGTCATGAGGTGGGAATGTTACCTCTAGACTACGGAGCCCGCTTTGGTTCACAGTAAGAATATTGTGACGTGTTGCACAATGGAGGACACCCCCTCCCTCCCCAGCAGTGACATGGCAGCTCTGGCCACGGTGACGTGACAGGTGAGTCAGCGCTCCACCCCCCCCTCCACACTGTGACATGGCACGCAACGCCACTGTAAACACGGCGTCAGACAACAGTAGTGCCTATTACGTGACTGTTTTCCCGTTTTCCAGCTGAGGGTTTATAAGGGAACTACACAGCCGCCGAAGACAGTTCTCAAGTCAGCAGTGAACGAGTTCTCAGGGCAGCAGCCTACGAGTTGAGTTGGAATATAGCAGCTGTCGCGGAAAGAAGAACCAGATGCGTGTGTGATAATCAGTGATAGTTTGTGATAACTGAGTAATAATTGGGAGTGTGTGATACAGTGACACTTATATAGCAGGCGTATTGTAATTAATACATGTAGACTACTGAGGACAGAGTGAATTGATTATTGCGAATAGGGTTACAAAGTGTGAAACCCCGCAACAGTGTTCTAATTAACTGTAGCCGAGACTGGTAGGTTGTTACATAAACCAATTAACATTCCAAACGGCGTCTTCAGTAACGAAACACGTTAAAATATAATTTGACAGTTAAAGTACAATAAAGAAACCTAAATGCATGGCTACTGTACTGCAAAGTCATTCAGGATTCAAATTCAGTTAAACATTAATTGGTTACAAGACTTGGAAGATTTGTGTGGATGTTATAATACTGAGAAGATATTTGACATATTGCTGCAAATTGTTCAGCTAGTCCAGTGGAAGACACAAAGTTCTTTATGTTAACTCTTTGTGTGATTGGCTTGTAGCACAATGAACAAGTCCACAGGCCAACAGGTCATGAAGAAAACCCACCCAGATTACAGCAGATGATGAAAATGGTCCCTGCTTTTACATACATTCCTTGTGCCTCTGCAAAGTGTTCAAATTCATGTACTTAAGTTCCTTTCTGGAAAAAGATTAATAGATTAGAATTTTAATGTCAAACTTCAGCCTCCTGTGGAAGGTATTTAAAGGATTTTTAAAGGAAATGCAACGATTTCATTCAGGTTTCCTTCAGCAAGCACTATTTGATTTTATTTAGTTTATTTTTTGTTAAAATAATGATCCTATGCATCCAAATTTATTTTACAATTGTATGAATAGTCTTTTTTTTTTATTTGGAGATGGGACATTCTAAAATTTGTGTCATGGTCTTCCCCTTACTTTTGACATGGGTATTGTTTATGAACAATCATTCCAATGTGTAACGCTCATGTGCCATTTTTTTGCACACATGAAGTAATGCAGCTGACTGAATGTTTGATACAGTAAAGTAGGATTCATATCTCTTAACATCTGAGGGACAGCCCCTGATATTGTAATATCCAGTTAGAGATGTGCTATGTTGTCCATTTCAAGTTTACTGCTGCAAGTCTCAAAATCAAATATCACGTGTGGTCAGACACACTGTTCTTGAACTCATATGAAACAAATACTTAGGTTAAGGGCCACATTCTTCTGAATGTGAAGGAGCAAACCCCTCATTTCTAACCCAAGAGTTAGCATTTCAGGGATTTTTAAATTTCTCTTGTAATCACTGCTTGTATTTATTTGAGGCAGTCATTATTCTGATGCCACTTCTTTGACAATATATTCAGGATACTGGCTAAGACTGATTTTATATTTGAAAAAGCATGAGAATGCTGTCGCTATTTTCTAGCTTTCTAAGCAATCTATGTTGTTTTAAAATGTGCCAGCATTCTTATCTCAAATTACACAGGTGTTACATTTTTCTTTTTGTCATATTTATCTTGTTGAGACTTCATGGGAATGCATATTACTGGCATAAAAGTGTTCAACAATCTGCCACAAAGTATTAAAAACTTGGGCAATGATATTAAAAAGTTTAAATCAGAGTTAAAGAATTATCTACATGCTCATTCCTTCTACTCTTTAGATGAATACTTCAATGTAAATAGAGAATGATGTAAAATTAAGTTATATTAATTTTTAAGCTAAAATTGCCTGTACTTATGTATGTAACCTTTTGACTTGTTCTGTATCCAAAGGTACTAACCTGCTTAGGATTTATAGAATGTAAATAAATTCAATTCAATTCAATTCAATTCACATCACACCAGCTGGCCACCTCAGTCTGGATAATATAAACAAGGAGACCCAGACCAGCAAAGGATACAAGTTACTCTGTCTTTTGCCTATGATATGAGTGGCAAGTTCAAACCCTGTTGTTCCCTTTTTCAGCTGAGAACAAGTATTGTATTTGCAGTTAAAACTTCCAACAATTTAGTAGACTTTAATGTGTAATAATATAAATGTAAATTATTATTTCATTCATAGTGTCAGAATACAACATGCCACTTAGCATGCTGAGTACAAGTGGTAGTGATCATTCCTGTGGTTATGATAATGTTCAAAAAATAGTTTTAATGTGTAAAATTTCTTTAAAATATGCATATTTTAAGAATAATGAAGAAAACTTAATTTCTCCACATGTCAGAAAATGACATGCTGTGTAAGCAAGTTGACTGTTTTGTGCATAAGCAGGGAGGCAAAGTACGGAAAAGAAGAGGGTATCAAGAAGGTGTTTCTGTCACCCAGAAACCACATATAAAAAAACTCTGCGGCTTTAGTCTGTAAGTGAACTACTGTGACCAACCGAGGAAGTTAGTACCAACTTTAGCAGATAAAGAGTGTTGCATGTTCAGCAAAACAATCCCCACAGCTGTTAATTTCAGTTTTCTAGACTGGAGCCGCTCCTTTTCCATTCCAGTAGCTCCTAAATTATCCTCACAAGGCTGAGTGGACCCCATTCCAAACCCATTACTTCTCAGAAAATCTGGTAGCACCAGGAATCGAACACAAAACCTCTGGATCTGTAGCAAGGAACTCTGACCACTAGACCACAGAAGTGGTCAGAAACCACATAAACATTTCAAAATAAGTGACAATCCTAGATGGCTTCTAAAAAGAAGTTATAAGCAGAAATGTTTTGAATATTATGACAAAAGCAAATTCCCTGCTGCCAAAAAGTAACACTTGCTCTTAGGGAGAAAATTGTGTATAAAGGTTAAGTTCATATTTTATTCATCTACTTTTATGAAACTGGTGAACTGTTCCCACACAGTCCATTCTGATATCAGTTTCCTAACTCTGCTGCTGCTATAGATATGTGTACAGAGCAACAAATTGGCAATGCTTCAGAAACTCCCTATTGGTTCTCATCACATGTCAAGAGATATGAATCCTACTATAACAGGGTCTTAGGGTTAGGGTCAACTAGCACATAACACATACACTCACTTCATGGTAGCTGTTCATAGATTTACTGGGGTAATACTGCAGAAGAACTGTAATGTATATTGGCCTGTTGACTACACCACAAGTCTGAATATATGTGGTGCTAGTTGACATGAGTAGCATGTCTCTTCTGCTGGACCACCAGAAAGACTTGTGGCAGGCTCTCAGATAATCTCCCTGTACAATGACCAAAGTTCAGGGAGCATTTTTACTTACTTGATGAGTTCACAGAGGCCAGTGGGCCACCTGCCATGGCACATACAAATTTTGCTGATGAATCAGCAGATAACGTTCAAAATGAAGGGAAGTAATTAACATGTAGACTGCTTCACAGCATTATGTTTCACAGCTAGCAGTGCAGTTCGTGTGGAATTTATTTATGATTTGTCAGCAGTAGGCAGCAGTTATCAGCTCCATTAGCCATTTGTTCTCAGTTTCAGTTAGCAGCATGGTACGTCATGGTGCAGTATCCTTCAGAGCAATGTGTATTTCACTTTGACAGCTATGTGAAATATGGATCTTCTAGAAAGTGTCAGCAAAAATGTTTATGTAAATTTCATGATGAAATAATTCCCAGCAGACAAACAATTCACAATTTGGCGAATAAACTTAGAAAAATGGGACTTTTAATAGTCAAGAAACAAAAACATAAATTATGTGTGCTTATTGAGAAGATACATGACATAGGTGCCAGACTTCAACATACACCTAGATCACTGAAATGTCTAGCTCAATGAGATTGGAGTGTCGAGAGTCTAGTGCTAGAATGGCAACACAATTGCTGAAGCCATCCAGTGAAAGTTGGTGTCTGGTGTACTGTAAGAGCAAAGAGGAATGTTGTACATGTTTTTTTTAAATGACATAATTAATTGCAAAAAATATATACTTGTAGAGAGGATGGCATTTTCAACACCTCGTGTGGTCTGTGAATTGTAACTACTTCATTCTGAATGTTACTGGCCATCAGGCTTGCTGAGTCATCAGCAAAATGTGCATACGTCTTGCAGCTGGCAGTGCACCAGTTGCTGTGAATTGCAGAGCTGTGAACTTGTCAAGTGAGAAAGATCCTCCCTGTATCAATCTCTGAATTAGTATTGCTTTAAAAATTATGAAACCTATTATAAACCACTGGGGCACGCAGTAGCATAGTTAGTTGAAGCACTATGCTACAAGCTGGAAGGCCGCGGGTTCGAGTCCCAATGAGGTGGATTTTTTTCAATTTACCTAATCCTTCCAGCCACACTATGGCCATGGGGTTGGCTCAGCCTCTAACAGAAATGAGTACCAGGAATCTTCCTGGGGGTAAAGGGAGGTCAGTGCATTAGGCTGATGACCTTACCACCATCTGTGAGCCAATTGTCTAGAAAATGTGGGAGCCTTGACATCTCACAACCCTTTGGGGCAACTCAACGAATAATGTTAGAGTTTTTAAACTAAAAAAAAAAGTAATAAGGATTATATCTGGAGTGGGACCTAGAGACTCTTGTAGGGATCTTTTTAGGAAACTGAATATACTGCCATTGTCATGTGAATACATTCTCTCGTTGATGATGTTTGTGATTGATAACCAAACTAAATCTTGTTCAGGTTTAGATGTTCATGGTTTGAATACAAGAAATCGAAAGCAATTATATTTGCCAAACTCGAATCTTTCTGCTTTTCAGAAAGGTACTGTGTTTACTGCTATTAAACTATTCAACAGATTGCCCATAACCATTCAAAGCTTTAAAGAGGATAGAATTAGTTTTAAAAATAGGCTGTTTTTATATCTTATGAATAATTCTTTTTTATACAGTTTCTGAGTATGTGGAGCATAACATAAACAATTAGTTTTAATTATTTTGTTATTGGTGTGTTTGTTTAAACTTTGTATGACGACCTGCATGTCCATTTGTTTGGACTTGTGAAATGAAATGAAATGTATGTATGTATGGGCCTTCATGACCTGTTACAGGGATAGCTTTAACTTTTTATAAATCACTGTAATTTACATGACCTGCCACATTTCAAGCTTCCTTTATCATTACTAGGACTCTACCTTAACACAGAGAACAGTAGCTATATTGTAAAGATATAACAGCATTATGTTACCTCAAGCAACAGATTCTTTACATACTAACAAACACTTTAAAATTAATCGCTCCACTGATCACTCCGAATAATCCTTTCTGCTTTACACAAAATATTCTGAGATTATGCCAAAATTCTCTGCACTTCAATTATTGTTGGAGAAGTAATTTCTATATGTTTAACAGCCAGAATCACGAAAAACATCCCTTGAAATGCAAAAGCATCAGTATGTGATATGTTAACACACACGTGGGCATGAAGATTACCCACATTTTAAAATCTCTGCAACTCTGCTGCTTAGTCAATGTGAAAAGCATGCAAAGAGTAAACATTGGAAATATCATTTTCTATTCATATTATGTGTTTATTGTTTAGTTTTGACATCTTTTACGAATAATGGGATTACCAAATCGCACGATCAAACAAGTACAGGCATATCTGAAAATGCTTATGTGGAGCCAAGCTGTCAAAAGTTCAGCCACCTCAGTCTCTTCCATAAAGTTCAAGAAATAAATACTTACTCAGCATAACCACTGTTCCATGGTAGTTTTGAAATGTCTCTCGGTACTATAATGGGACGAATATGATGGTCTGCCGAAACTAAAATCTCTTCTTCTGTGTGGAATTGCAGAAAGTGCGGTCTGCTATATGGAAACTTTGGGCCCAAAGTCCTGTCATCCGAGCCGCTTTCAGGAGCCTTTAAAACTGGCAACGGTTCGAGACCTCCCACGACGTTAAAGATAGCATTCCTAACCCGGCTGAACATGACAAAGTGAAAACGAAAAAACTCTGTTAAGAAATTTCTTGCAAATGATATAAATAGTTCCATACGTTCAAACAACTTCACCGGAAGTTTCCATTCCCCTGCATGTCGTGGCATTAGTCAACGGTACGATTTGCATATACGAAGTGACATTAATAATAATATTCCAGAGAAACTAAACGAAGATGCACTTAAAAAATATGAAACTGCTGCTAACGTTATGTAATATATTAAAAGGGAAGAATATAAGAAGAATACTAATTATGACATTTGACTTCATTTCAGGCTACACTTCACTGCTGACAACATAGTCCTCCTTGCGCAAGCAAGCACAAGCAAGTAACTAACAAACCTCGTGGTACAGTCTTACGCAAGTTACGCTTTAACTTGATCATGATGCACGCTTTCGTTATAGATTAAGAAGTTAATCAACGCCTTCACCAATGCTCTGAATTGGATCCGGCCAAGAGTCAGTTAAATCCAATTCAAGACCATTCTTCTATGATGTTTCCCGAGTGGTTAGCAGTCCTGCTTCATACTCAGGAGGTCCCGGATTCAATTCTCGGTTCGGAGACTGTTATTTTCGGCCCTGTGTTTTTCTTCAGACCTTCCAGGGAGATGCTGGAATAATACCACGACCGCTTTCTCATTCTTTCCAATTCAAAATGCACTAGTGCCCGTCACTGTAAAATGTATTTATCGACTTTCATTTGAATTTTATTCGGTTCGCCGTTCGAATGAAACCGATGAATTAAATTTCAATTGAAGGTATGCGAATGATGGAAACCGAAGAAATTGTTGGAATAACTAACAGAGAGCATTCGAATGACAGAAGCAGAATGAAACCAATCTATTAACGGCAATCGAATAAAACTACAGAATAATGGCAACCGAATAGTTTTCATAAATAGATATATTTGAAGCCTGTGTTTGAATATATTTCGTTCTATCAAATGGTTCAGGAGGAGGATACTTACGTTCTATACGACGTCTCAGCTTTGGTGGTTATCAAATTGTATGCCTAGGAACTTTGTCTTTCTACTGTTATATGTGCTGGGCTAGCTCATAATGCTCACAATTTTGTGGTCTATGGCCAGTAAAATGACAGACTACGGGACGTACTGGTATTACGGACGATCAGTTAGTAGCGTTAGTAGGGTTAGTGGTAGTGATCGTAGTGACGGTAGTGACCGGTAGTGACTGTAGGGATAGGTAGCGAAATAACCGAACGGAACTCTGTTAGGAGAAGTAATTCGTCGTTGTTGGTGGTCCTGCACCGCAATTGCATAGCAGACGGTCGTATTTCGCATGGTTCTAGTTTGATATGTTTAACATAAAGAATATAGTCAATAAAATCACAGACAGGGTGAGGATATGAGTTACTACGTTTAGGATGATATTTAATACTGCATACTTTTTTCATATATTAATTTAAATTGTCGGTCGAGGTAAAGGTGTATTGTTTGGTTTAGGGAAGGGAATCCCAGCCGAACTCACCAGGACGAGGTAATGGGGAAGATATATTGAACAAGCAAGCGGCAGAGGGATTCTTGTGCCCGAAATGCATGCAGGCATTTCCATCCCCCGAGGAACTTGAGTCGCACTATGGATCATCTCACAATGGAGGTGGGTGGATCTTTGTATTTTGAGTGTGTGAATGGTTCATTGCATTAGTTGCGTCAACAACTGTTAATATTTACCCTCATATTTAATTTCCGATTTACATATTGAATGGAAGGAATAGCAGCATTTTCTTTCCGCAGACAGTTAAGTTTCTGTAGGCATGTCATAGTGTTCCACTGCAAGATGTCTGAGCGACATGTCTCAGATATGTCTAAGAGCAAGATGTGGCCGCGCCATAGCTCCAGCGGTTAGTCGCTGGCTTCCCATCGCGGCGGACCGGGTTCGATCCCGGTTCTGGTCAAGTGGGATTTGTGCTGGACAAAGTGGCGCTGAGGCAGGTTTTCTCCGAGTACTTCGGTTTCCCCTGCCAATCTTCATTCCACCAATTGCTCCACAATCACCCTCACTTATCAGCTGGGGCTCTACAATAGGCCAGAAGTGGCCACAGTACAAGGGACTTAGTCCCACCCCACTAGCAAAAAAAAATATCTACAGCAAACTATTTTCTAGATATTGATAATATCTGTTTTTTTAGATTCCTGTGATGTTCTAGTACACTGTAAGAGAGTTCTGTTGATGGTGTATAATGCTTGGAATTACTGGGTTTTTGGACTTTGTCAATCATCTTGCCTTCTGAAGAACACAGCGTCTTGGAAACAGATCCAGTTTCCAAAATACTAGACAGTGGACTAAGTCAAAAAACCTGTCAGTCCCTGTTCTGTTCTTATGGTACACCACAAATTGTTATTTGGTTGTATTCTAGATTTATGATTGCCTTTTTTTTTTTTTACAGTGAGTTGGATATCTTCTAGGTATTTAACTATAGATTTGCACTTTGCACTAGAAAAGGCCCAGATCTTGCACCAGTGATTGCAGGAATTGTACCATTATCCAATTTGCATCTAAACTTGTTAGCATTCATTTTTACAAGCTTTTCTTTTCCCCTTGAAATGTAATCAAAATCTGGCATGCTGTTACCTAATCTTTGAGCTAAATTTTTAGAAACACATTTAAGAAAGGAGTATGTATTCTAATCCATGAATCCATTCAATACACGAATATAAATTTAGAAAAATTTTGTAAGGAGAAAGACCTAGAGGCTTTTGCGGTTAAATTACACTTATTGCTTTATGAAGTATGTATTATTGTTATTTACAGATCTCCATCTTGAAATTTACAATATTTCCTATACAAGATGGATGAAATTTTAAACATGCTTTACAGCAACACCATTGAAATAATTATATGCAGAGATATTAATATTAACTATCTTAATGACTCCACATACAAACAGTCTTTAGATGTGATATCAGCCTCCTATGGTCTATTCAGTATTGTGCAATTTCCTACCAGAATTCAGGAAAATTCTTACTCTGCAATTGATTTAATTTTTATTAATATTTTTAAGTTTAATAATGTTTTGGTATACCTTATTATAGATGGGCTTTCAGATCATGATGCCCAAGGTTTAACAATACATAATATATTTACTAAAAATACAATACTTGTTACTATTATAATCGGAAAATTGATGAATTATCAATTATGGACTTTAATATTAAACTAAGTTATGAAATATGGGAGGATATATTTGTTGAGAAAAATGTAAACACTGCCTTTAATAATTTTTTGAATATATATTTAAGAATATTTTACTCTAGTTTTCCTCTCAAAAAAGTATATTTTAAATCTGATAGTAAGGTTTGGTTAACACCAGGCCTAAAGATTTCATGTACAGTGGAACCTCGCTTAACGAGCATAATTCGTTCCAGAATCTTACTCGTAATGTGAAACACATGTTAAGCGAAACAATTTTTCCCATATAAACTAATGTAAAATGCAATAATGCGTTCCATGCCGAAAGAAATACTC
>NW_019720562.1:596749-642803 GCF_002891405.2 Cryptotermes secundus
CGTGCAAATCGTTGATGTAGACCAATTGTATGTGTGTGCTAGATCAGCCACGCTCACACCTTGTTCTTGCTTTTCAATGATTTTACGTTTCATTTCTATGGTTATTTTTATTCTCTTATGGCTGTCTTCTTGTGTCTTTTTCTTCAGGGACATTTTTGCAAGGGTTATTAAACTTTGCACAAAAAAAAATCACAAATAATATGTCTGAACACAAGTTTGGAAAAATGTGTGATCACAAGTGACACTAAGATGCTAGCAGAACGAGTGCTAAACACAGACTGATGTAGCAAGCGCACAATCCGGGACTTCCCCTGCTCGTTAAGCGAGTCATTTTTTTACAATTTGTTTTGCTCGTTATGCGAATTACTCGTTATGAGAGGTGCTCGTTAAGCGAGGTTTCACTGTACAAATAAAAGAAGGTTTTTTTAGCTCAAAGAAGCAGTAATGACCCAATTTTGAACAACTATTATAAGAGATATTGTAAAATATTATCAAGTATCATTAAATCAGCAAAACAAAGATATTACAATAGTATTTTAACTCGTTCAAAGAATAAAGCAAAAACTATGTGGAATATTGTAAAAAATAACTCTAACATAAAACCAAATGTCCATAATATATTTTGAATAAAGGTGAATGGTAATTTATCTCGCAATGGTCAGATTATGCAAATTCTAAAACTTACTTATTCAAGGCATTTACCTGACCTTTTCCTGCTATAAATTTAAAATGGGTGTCACCTAAAGAAATAGAAGATATAACAAGGTCACTAAAAATAAAGAACTCATACGGATACGACGGGATATAAAAAAAATTGTAAGAAGTAGTATTCCCTATACTCGTATTTCTTCTCCTTTAACTTATATATGTAATATAATGTTGATTACTGGCAGCTTTCCAACAAGATTGCAATTTTCAGAAATAAGACCTGTATTTAAAAGAGGAGACAAAAATGACACATCTAATTATAGACCTATTTCGCTCCTCACATCACTCTCTAAGATTTTTGAAAAAGTACTCTATAATAGATTATATCAACATATTAAGGATAATCATAGTCTTGTTAATGAACAGTTTGGCTTTAGGCAAGCATTGTTGACAGATTGCCCATGTTATCACTTATTTAACAATATCTTAAGAGCATTAAATAGTAAATTATTAGTTGGGGGTATTTTCTGCGATCTTCATAAGGCATTTGATAGTGTTAATTATGATATTTTGTTGTTCAAAATGGAATTCTATGGGATTACAGGAACAGCTTATAACTTAATAAAATCATATCTAAAAGCTAGATATCAGAGAGTGTTAGTTAATGATAACTCAAGTAAATACTACTCTAGGTGGGAACCTGTTACTGTTGGAGTCCCTCAGGGGTCCATACTTGTCCCTTGCTCTGATATGCCTAATGTAATATCTGACATCTCAAACCCTTATAATTTTCATTTCATACATCCTGTTGTGTTATAATGTACAATTTCTTTATTAAAACCATCAGAACACAACTACCGTATTTACGCATGTATAGGCCACACATTTTTTGCCAAAAATTCAAGAGGAAAACTGGGGTGCGGCTTATATTCGAAATATTCGAAATCACACTTCATTTAAAAAAAAAATTATATTCATAATTAGTAATACAGGGTAATACTCCTGAAATAATATTCCAAGAAAATGATTTTTTCTATAATTTCTGTCTGAAAATTGTGCTGCAGCCTATACACGCACGCGGCCTATACATGCGTAAATACGGTAATTATATTAACTGCAATACAGTTTATAACAACTTTTAGTTGACGTGCGCGAATTTTTGATCTCCCTGTATTAAGAGTTTCAGTTTCATAAAAATCAGTTTCTGTTTTTGCATACTATAAAAGCAACAGTTTACTGTAGAGACAGAATTGCATTATTTTTGTGTTTGATTTTGACAGATGGAGAGGGAGCCATACCAGATATTCCTGCCGTGAGTAATGCTCTAGACTTTCTCTCGCTACATCAGGAAGTGGGTGAAAGATACAAACACCAGGTATGTGAAACATGAATTTACTGTCCAGGGCAGATTAGACTATAGTAATACCCTCCTGAAAGCTGCTCATTTGCTGTTAAGCTTTTGGGATGTCAGGTCCGGTATTTGGAGAGACAACCACGTAAATTCTTGATGAATACCAGTAAAGCTGTGGCTGCAGCGAGCTGGATTGCGTGAGCAACAGCAGTCTTTCTGTGTGTGGTAGCCAGGTGATTGTGGGCCGGCTGTAGAGCGGCAGGTGCTGGCAGAGGGATCCCCAAGGGGTGAGGCTACCACTTTTCGAGTTGGTTGGCGGCGTTGCTGCTAGGAGGGTTGGTATTCCATGTGCGCTTCTGATGCTGTTGTGAAGTAAAAGTAGCTGTAACTGACTGACTAGCATGATGTGGTCTGCATCTTTATTTGCTATTGCTAGCGGTGCTTGGCCCAAAGTGTTGGTGCTGCCATGGTCCGCGCTGATTGGCAAGTGCTTGCTTTGCTCTGCCAGTCGACCAGAAGTTGGTAGTTGGCCTGGAGTTGTGGTAGGCTCCCACAAGCTCTTCCATGAATCTGAAAGGTTATGCCCCATCACCTGTCATGTTGTGAGCTGTAACTAGTCACACATTACCGGTCAGGACTAGCTTCGGCTGCTTCAATTGAAATATTCATGTGCACTATAGCTTAGAGTCACTTTGTCACTTTTAAGAACGTTTTGGAATATCTGAACACGTGGAAAAGATATGTCACTGGTAGCGCTGGAGATAAATTGGAGATAGCAAGAAACTGTATCCGAGACAGAATCATTCAGAGTTTGAATCTGTTTATTTGTAGTTTATTTAGTAACACTGTCAGTAATTCAGACTACACAATGTTCCATGAAGAACAATGAGCTGAAAAGGATATGAAAGGAAGTGGTCATGGCTCAGTTTAAGATACAATCCTAGCATTTGCCTGGAGTGACCTAGAAGAAACATGAAATGTGTCAGTGATTATAATTGATGCCCTGGCCAAGAATCCAGTTTGACACCACCCGAATACAGTTGGGAAGTACTGTTGCTTGAGCCAATTTTCTTGATGAGCCTGAATCACGGTATATGCAGACATATAATTTGTTGCAATGTAATTCACAAAGTTCCAAGACTGTGTCAGTTAACTAAAAAATACATTCTAGCACATTATGGAGTGGTAACATTAATTAACCAGTTAAGTTATCATGTATCAGGTAAGAAACTGGTATCATTATCGATGTAGTGTTTGTTGGATTCTCTCAAAATTTTCTTCTCCAGGAATGTGCCTGGAGCATTTAATGTGGAATTACTGTGTTGTCAGTCAGATGTTTTAATACTGTTTAGCATACCAATTTGTGACATCTGATTAGCGTTTGTGGGAGTATTGAAACAGAAGTTTACCTATTGAGCATTATATGAAAGAAACATGAAAGCTCTGAAGAGCTCAGCTTCATACTCCTTCATGAAAGTTTAATTGGTTTGTAACAACTTGAAGGTATGTGTTGGAGCATTTTACTTCGCTATTTTGGTAAATTAGTTTCAGAGTACATTTAAGATTTGATTTATTTTTGGGCAGGATGCACCATAACTGCTTTTTGGAACATGTTTGATGACAAAAGGTATCATAAACAGTTGTTTCAAAATACATTGGAACTAGAGTGAATATACTGCATAGTACACTGTTTTAATTAGTGAATAAACTTCAGTTTAAGGGTAGTCATTACAGTACAGGGACTGTTTAGTGCCCATGCATGTTCACTGGCTTTCTTGGTCCATCAGCTGTGGTGATAGAAGATGATGTTTTGCATCCTTATGGTATTCACACATGGCTCAATGCTGTGGAAAATTCATTCATTCATTCATTCATTCATTCATTTTTATATTGTCTAGAAATCCAAATTTTGCATTACATCCTGTGTATGGATTTGTTTACACTATAGCATCAAGTGTTTCTGTGTGACTCAAATCTGTAAGTCTGCTAGGAAGAACCAGAGGATATTCAGAAGAAAGTTTTCCAGGTTTTGAGTTCATCACAGAGTCACTATTCAGAATCTTGTGAGAAAAGTAAGAATAACTGGTGTAGTAATAAACAGGATACCAAAAGACTGACATAGAGTATTAAGAGAAGGGACATTGAATGGTTTTGGAGCTTGGCTTCAGCAAATCCCTTGTACAACAGAGGAATATCAAAAGAGACTGTGAAAACTGCAAGACAGTTATTGACACCATTGCCTTATAAAACTATGGCTGTGCACTCTATCCAGGCATGTGATCTAGTAACCAAATTTAATTTCTGTAACTGGTATCTGCAGTCCACAGTGGGAAACTCAGTTCCAAGTTGAAATTTTTTCACGTGATGTTTTGAGTTCATTTGAATGGATGTGTGTACACATAAAACAACAAATACTGGAGCTCAGAAAAGGCTCATCTTGGCAAAGAGTTCAGCTACATAATATAAAAGGTGGTGTTTTTTGTGCTCAGTGCAAGGAGGAATGTTGATTCTGTGTTTTATGTGGAAGCAGTTAACTCTGAGATACAATGCAAGGCAGCATATTTCAGATGAAAAAAAATATTGTCATGTGTTAGTGACTAGACAGCAAAAGGTATGTGCTGTGGTTTATGGTCAGTTGATGTTTCACCAAGTGAATTTTTGTGTGTGGGTATTTAAAAGATAAAGCTTATCGAACTGATCTACATACGGAAGGAAGGCCCAGCTAGAAAACATTTGGTTTGAAATGACCTGTAGTTCTAGGGAACAAATGCAATGTGTGAGCCAGGTTATGTTGAGAAATGTGGGAAATGTATGAGGTGATTGGGGGATATTTATATTTTTCTAGTGATATAGGTAAGTAGATTTTACTGTATGATTTTGCTGTTGTCTCGCTACCACCACAGCTGAACAAGTAATGATGTATGTGATGTATATCAATTACTGATGTTAACATATGCTTTGAAAAGAAAGATTGTGGATGTTGTTTTTTTTACAGGAGTCAGTATTTATCAGAATAATTTTCAGGGAATTACTTTAGTTGTTGTCGTCTCAAGTATTCCTTTGTACTGTGGAGAAATTATTTACCCTTATGAAACATCAATTCTGTGACATGATATCTGGATTAATTTGCATTTCTTATTTTGTTTTATTTTAGGAAGGAAACTACACACAAGACACTTCAATTATTGATGTACAAGGTATATGAATAATTAGTTTCTGATTTTTTTTTAATTCACTTAATGGGGGATGGAGTCCAACTGGGTCCACTCGGCATGGCGGCCACTGAGTGGCCTAGTGTACCTGCCCCGGGTGATTATGATGATGGAGAATTTGGTGTTACGGAGATTGGCAGGGGAAACCGAAGTACTTGGAGAAAACCTGCCCCAGCGCCACTTTGTCCACCAGACTCGGGATCGAACCCAGGCCGCCGCGGTGGGAAGCCAGCAACTAACTACTTGAGCTATGGCGAGGCCAGTTAGTGTCTAATATTTATGTCTATGTTTTTGGTAATGATGCTGCTTATTATTACACCAATTACAAAAATCAGTTCTTTGGTTAATATATGAATGTATAAGGAATGGACCTTCTTGGCCCTTGCACCCTGACCACAATGATCTGTTGTGCCTTTGGTTAATATAAGTGGTAGGATGTGTTTTAATTTGTCTGTTGACTGTGTTCATGTGTGTAGTTATTGGCTTCTAATGACCGTGAAGAGGGAGGCTTTGTCAGAAGTGGTATGTGCTTCCCGCTGACCACTGAAATTTTAAATTAGGTATTAGAAACGGTCATTTAATCTTGATGCTGGAGACAGAGATCTTCAAAATGTTTGCAGTACAGACCACATGTACATGGTGCCATCTCTGAAAGACAAGTCCATAAGAAGATGTTTTGAGGTGTCACATCACATCAACTTGGGAAAATCACTAGCATTAGCATTATTTCATATTCACTCAAAAAAAAACAATAGAATTTTTTTTTTCACATTAGTTTTTGGAATTTTTAATGCATACCTTCAGTAATTCTGTGTAATAAATTTGTTCATCTCTTTTTTTTCTTATACACAGAATACATAAATTTTGCTTATGTACTGACAAGTCTTTTAAACAAATTTGGAACAATTTAGATGTATGAAGATTTTTGCTGAAAGAGAAACTTAGTCCTTTTCTTTCTTACCCTTCTTCTAAATTTTTTAATATATTAATTATATTAATATATGGTGATTTGTCGAAATGGAGAACAATATTTTGAGAAACAGATTTAAATTTTGCAGAGAAAAATGTTGATAGACAGATGAAGATAAATTTAACAAATTGTAATAACCGAATGTAATTCTTTAGAAAAACTATATTACCACGTGCATATATTAATTATTTTTCAGGCGAATTCCTGGATTTACCCCAATTAGGCTGTGAGTGCTTCCTTTCAAATCGTTTTGAATTCATTTTACTTCAGTGATTGTACCATTCAGTACTATGTTTTTTGGCCATAAAATGAACCACAGTTCACACTGTGTTAGTAGGGTAGGGTCTCTTTAATATTGGTTATGTTCCACTAAGTTAAGAGGAGTAAAGGATTAATTAGACATGGCATTGTATTAGATTGATAATCACACCATTGACCACTGTAAAGTTTAAAATATTTCGTTTTTTCTTCTATTGATTTGTGTATCTCTTGACCTGTTATTTGACAAGGTTTCTTAAAATCTAAGAGCTTATTTGGTTTGTAATTGTGCATGAAATTTCTCTGTATCATAAGCAGAAGCTGTTGATTCAACAGACTGTTAAATAAAATGTGTACACTGTGTGTGTGTGTGTTCAGGGCTGTGAGCATTAAGTGTGAGCAGAAATTTGCATTCTCTTCCAAGGTTATGCTTGTTTTCATTGTCATTGTCACAGTATATAATAGATAAAAATTGAATGGAGGAGTAACACTCAAATAAAGAGATTTAAGTTTACTTATGTAGTTAAGGAGAGATTAGAAATGATAATTCAAATAGCATCCAAAAATTCTACTGCCATGCTTGCACATATCTTTCACAGCTGTGACTACTGTACATACTGGTAAAAGTGTGGAGTACGTTTTGTAATATCTTCAGGTGTTATTTATTGAATGCAATAAGAAACAGGACAGTTACATTTTCATTTACATTAGATGAGATCTTACTAAAATGATATTCTAGTCTAGGAGTCCCTATTAACAGAAGATCCTTTTGATTTAAGTGTCTCTTTGGTTCTGAAATATATTTTAAATCATTGTGCTTAGTGTATTGTTACATTTTTATATTTTTTTATAATTTAGTCTTAGATGTATAGGTTGAATTGAGAAATATTATTTAATTTGTTTCGCCAGTGACAGGCTCTTATGAAGGTAAAAAACCTTGTGTTTTTAGAAAGGAGGAAATTTCTTGACCACCTGAGGGATAATCAGATTTTAATAAAGGATTCTGCACCATGAAGTTGTTTTGTAGTTGCTTACTGTTACTGTTGCAGCTATTACTGATCCAATTGAACTGAAGAGGAGACTGATGGAGGCACTTGAAAATGGAATGCTCTTACAACAGGAGAAGGAACGACTGGAACAGCGTGCAGCCCAGTTGGCACGTGATAATGTTACCTTGAAAGCTGCATCTGATGAAGGAGAAGGAAATCAAGCTGCAATGAAGGAACGTTTGAAAGTTGTGGAAGCACAGTTAGCTCACAGGTAGATGACATTCTCAGAATTAAGTTTCATCATATTCTCAACTGCTGCAAGCTGACATTCTCATAATTAAGTTTCATCTCATTCTCGACTGCTGCAAGTTGACATTGACATGTTTAGGTTTCATCTTATTCTCAACTGCTGCAAGTTCACTCCTACATTTTAACAGAATGAATAACAGGCTTATCACTCAAAAACTGAAACTTGCATACAGAAATCAGCAAAGCAGGTGCTTTTTCTAAGCTAAGCTATGCTAAGCTAAGCTAAGCCCTTTATTGAACCCAACTTCCAAGATTTCCATCAGGAGGTGTCCAAGTAAATTTATTGATATTATGATGTGGAATAGAGAACATTAGAGACCTGTATTGAGGAATAAATGACTTTAAGAGGGGTTATCAACCTAGAAGTAACTTAGTGAAGGATGAGAATGGTGATCTGCTTGCAGATTCCCACAACGTTTTGAATAGGTGGAAGAACTACTTCTCTGTTATTGAATGTCCATAGGGTCAGTGATGTTAGGCAGATAGAAATATGTACAGCTGAGCTCTTAGTACCTGATTCTAGCTCTTTTGAGGTTGAAATTGCTATTGCAGAATTGAAAACATATCAATCACCAGGTAGTGATCAAATTCTGGCAGGACTGATTCAAGCAGGAGGTGAAATACATTCTAAGATCCATAAGTTAAATCTGTTTGGAATAAGGAAAAATTTTCTGGTCAGTGAAAAGAGTCTGTTATTGTACCAGTTCACAAGAAGGAGATAAAACTGACTGTAATAATTATTGTGGGATATCATTGCTATCAACTTCATACAAAATTTTATCCAATATTCTTCTCTCAAGGTTAAGTCCATATATAGATGAAATTATTGGGGATCATCAGTGTAGGTGTTGGCATAACAGATCAATTGCTGAACAGATCTTTCGCATTTGTCAGATACTGGAGAAAAAATGTGCATACAGTGAGACAGTACATCAGCTATTCATAGACTCAAAGAAAACCTATGGTTCAGGTAGGAGGGAAGTATTGTACAGTATTCTCATAGAGACTGGGGTACCCATGAAACTAGTTAGGCTGATTAAAATATGTTTAAATGAAACATATAGTAAAGCCCATATAGGTGAACAGTTGTCTGATAATTTTCCTATCCAGAATGGTCTAAAACAAGGAGAAGCCTTATCACCACTGCTTTTCAACTTTGCTTTAGGATATACCGTTAGGAATGTCCAGGATAATCAGATGGGACTGAAATTAAATGGGATACATCAGCTTCTGGGGGGCATGCGGTATCGTAGTTAGTTGAGGGGCTATGCTACAAGCTGGAAGGTCGTGGGTTCGAATCCGAATGAGGTAACTGGATTTTTTTCAATTGACCTAAACCTTCCATCCGCACTATGGCCCTGGGGTTGACTCAGCCTCTAACAGAAATGAGTACCAGGAATTAATTAAATAATTTTCCTGGGGAGTAAAGCGTGGCCATCGTGTAAGGCTGACAGCCTTACTGCCATCTTTGAGCTGATTGTCTAGATAATGTGGGACCTTCGTCTCACAACCCTATGGACCTTCATGGCCTGTTACAGGGATAGCTTTACTTTTTTACTTACTTTACATCAGTTTCTGGTGTATGCTGATGATGTGAGTCTCCTGGGTGATAATATACGTAGGTAGACTGAAAAGTAATGCACACATGCTTGTAGAGCGCGAACGAAATGACCTTCAGAAGCGCGCCAGGTGGCATGTGGAAGTAACATTCCCCCTAAATACGCATGCACAGGTTTGAGGTCGTTGCGTTCATCCAGTGTATTTCAAGAAGCGGAAGTATGGAGACGTGTTATAGTGCTATGTCAACGCGAGTTAAACAGCGTGCTGTTATCGAATTTTTAACTGCTGAAAAAGTGACTCCTACTGAGATTCATTGTCGTTTAAAGGCTGTTTATGGTGACGATGCTGTTGATAGGTCTACTGTAAATCGATGGGTAATAAAATTTCGTGGTTGCGAGCCTGGAAAAGCCATAATTGTTAATGAAACACGCAGCAGACGTCTGATCACTGCCACAGACAATAATCATCGCAAACTCGTCGATGATTTGATTCAAAATGACCGGCGAATCACTCAAAAGCGTATCGCAAACCATATTGGAATATCCAAGGAATGTGTCGGCTTCAATATTGAACAATTGGGATACCGTAAAATCTGTGCACGATGGGTACCACGCCGTCTCACAGATGAGAACAAACAGCATCGATTGGAATGCTGTGAGCAACTTTTGCAGTGCTACCGTGACGAAGGAGATGACTTTCTTTTGAATATTGTGACGGGGGACGAGTCATGGGTCCATCGTTACGACCCGGAAGAGAAAAGATAGAGCACTGAATATCGACATCCATCTTCTGCTCAGGCGAAAAAGTTCAAAACACAACCATCCGCCAAAAAACTTCTTTTGACTGTGTTTTGGGATGCTAACCGAGTTTATGTGACCGATTTTCTGGAACGAGGGGCAACAGTAAATTCTTCTCAGTACATACAGACTCTAAAACACCACCGGCGTCGAGTTTGTCATGTTAGAGGCAGCCTGGCGCCAATAATCTTGCAACATGACAACGCTCGTCCACACACCTTGCGTGCAACTGAAGAGCCTCTGTGAAACCTGAAGTTTGAACTGATTCCACACCCTCCTTATTCCCCCGATCTTGCGCCTTGCAATTTTTATTTTTTTCCTCTACTCAAGAGAGACCTCAAGGGTAATCATTACACCTCGNGTGCTGCTGTCTCATTACCAGAATGCAGGGCAAAATCATGAGATAAAGATAGCGGACAGATGTTTTGAAAATGTGGCACAGCTCAGATATTTGGGAACAACTATAACAAACCAGAACCTGATTCAGGAGGAAATTAAGAGGAAATTGAATTTAGGTAATGCTTGCTACCATTCAATCCAGAACCTTTTGTCTTCTCATCTGCTGTCTAAAATCATAAAAATTAGAATATACAAAACTATAATTTTGCTTGTGGTTCTGTATGAATGTGAAACTTTATCTCTGACATTAGGATAGGAACATAGACTGAGGGTGTTTGAGAACAGTATCCTGAGGAGAATATTTGGATCAAAGAGATGAAGTGATGGAAGGTTGCAGAAAACTACATAATGAGGAACTTCATAAATTGTGCTCTTCGAAAAGTATAAGTCAAGGAGGATGAGATGGGCAGGGCATGTAGCACAAATTGGGGAGAAGAGGAATGTATAAAGGATTTTGGTGGGAAAGCCAGAAGGAAGGAGACCACTAGGAGGACCAAGACATAGGTGGGTGGACAACATTAAGATGGTTTTCAGAGAGAGAGGATGGGATGGTATGGACTGGTTTTATCTGGCTCAGGATAGGGATCAGTGGAGGGCTCTTGTGAACATGGTAATGAACCCTCAGGTTCCGTAAAATGCTGGGAAGCTCTTGAGTTTAACCTGCACATTTGACAGCTTCTCAAGAAGGGCGCAGCTTCGTGAGTGATGGGTGAGTGACCTTCGGTATTTTTTTATGTATAAGCAGTGTTAGCACGGGGCTTTCAATCATGGAGGAAACTTGCAACCCCGTTGACTGGGCCCAGTATCTCTCAAATATTGCTACTGTAACTGTAACTGCACCTGTTTATCAGCACTAATGACTCATTCTGCTATCTGCAGTTACAGCAGCAATCTGTGAGGAATGTTGGGCCAGGTCAGCAGTGTTGCTACGTTTCCTCCTTAACTGAATGCACTGTATAATAGGTGTATCATTCTGTTTAAACTTTGAGCTATCGAAATATTCAAAATAGAAGAAGGCATGTATTTTGTTTTCTGTGATTTCTTGAAAACTGACTGTTTGGATTTGGTACATATTTAAACTGTATAGGATTCTATCAGAAATACTATTTTGGCAGCAGCAAAAGTGATGTGTAACTTACATGCATTAAGACTAGGAAATCAATATTCACATTACTCTGAATTGGTTGTTATATAATGAACACTGTTGTAAAGTCTGAATTTGGGATTTCTTATACAGTTTTAGCCCTGATTATTGTCTTTGAACAATAATTGAGTTTTGACAGTCAAAATTTTGAAGGACTGCTACCATTAATACTTTGCGGACTGGTCGCATAATATTATGATTTTAGGACACGTTATGTTGCAACACACTA
Organism: Cryptotermes secundus; assembly: GCF_002891405.2. NCBI lineage: Eukaryota > Metazoa > Arthropoda > Insecta > Blattodea > Kalotermitidae > Cryptotermes > Cryptotermes secundus. The sequence continues at coordinate 608,616 of NW_019720562.1, forward strand.
TACCTTGCTCTGGTGCCACGCAGATGCATAACTGGTGCGTAATAGACCTCACGAATGTTTGCTTAGTAGTCAGTAACGTGACCTCGCTGTTTTCCTATCCCACTCCAAAGGAAAATGCCTTTGTTCGTCTTCAAGCTGTATGTACCAGGCAGTAAGTTAGTAGTGCAATATAGATCAAGGATGAAAGCGGTTGAAGACCAAGCAAGCTCTCGGAGAACAAGAAATATTTGACTTGTTCTCCGATGAGCTATCTGACGCGCCTTGTGAGACGTGTAGTGATAGTGACTCAGACAGTGGCAGTGACGGGACAACAAAGAATTGTGGCCGCAGACAGTAAAAGTGACAGTAGCTCCAACGAAAGTGCGGGTAGTAACATTGCAGGGACAGTGACATGGGGAAAAGTAGACAAAACGCCTACTTTGGGACAGTTTACTGGAAGTCTGGGGGCGGGGGGTTTGAAACAAATTCCATTGGACCCAATGCAAGTGTCTGAAGTAGCAGAAGTGTATTTTGGAGATAGTTTCTTTTACATGTTATGTCAGGAAACTAACAGATACTATATCCAGTGCCATGAAGAGTATGACAGAAGTTATAAGATGTTGAAGTGGGTGGATGTCACTTCAGCAGAAATGAAAAAAAAAATTTGCAATAATCTTTCTAATGGGGCATACAAGGGGGGATAATCTAAAAGAGTATTGGTCAACAGATCCATTTTTATAAATTCCCATTTTTGGCAAACTAATGAGCTGTAAGAGATTTGAACAGATTTGGTGGTGTTTGCATTTCAATAATAATGAACTGCAACCACAATCAGCAAGCAGGCTTTTCAAAATTCAGCCCTTATTAAACTTTTTCGTTCAGAAATTTCAGACAGTTTACATGCCAAACCAACAACTGTCTTTAGATGAATCTGTGATTCCTTGGAGGGGAAGGCTTCATATGTGAACATATAATCCTGGGAAACTTTCAAAGTATGGCCTACTTGATCAAAATTACCACGTCTATCAAGACAGTTATTATAACAGTGTGGTAACTGCAGAATACCTTCTTTCAAGAAAAGTACATGTTTGTGGAACAATTAGAGTGAGCAGAGGCCTTCCTCCAGATTTGAAAGAGGAATCTAAATCCCTGAAACATGGTGGAACCACATTCAGGAGGAAGGAGGATATTCTTCAGTCCTGGTGGGAAACTTGTGTTGTGAATATGATTTCCACAATTCACAATTCGAGCATGGTTGATATTCAAAGGAGACATGGACAAGCAAAGAAGCCTGTTTGTATTTCTGAGTATAATATGTTCATGAAGGGAGTTGATAGAGCCGATCAGTACTTGGCCTATTATTCTCTTCCTAGGAAAACAAAGTGCACAAAGAAAGTTGCCTTGTGGCTTATAAATTTTGCCATTTTCAATTCATTTTTGGTTTACAAAAATCTAAACCCTGATTCAGAATTGAAATACAAAGCATTTCTGATGAATGTGGCAAAGGCCTGGGCTACAGACTGGATGGTGGTGGCAGAACCAGAGTCAGACACAGACTTAGTGCAGCTGGGCCCATCAACTCCCACTCCATGCATGCCTCATGTGGACCCCCCTGGGTGACTCTCGGGTGATATGAGGAAACATACCCTCGTGAAAATTGTGAAGATTGAACGATCCAAGGGGAAGCATCCTAGGCAATGCCGTGTTTGCACAGTTCACAAAAAAAAGGAGTATGACTGTCTACATTTGCAAGTACTGTGTAATACCACTTCACAGAGGGGAATGTTTCCAGAAATATCACACTCTCAAGCACTTCTAGGAGCATTGGTAAGTGTTCTCCAAAAATTTTAGTTCATAGAATTAATTAGGAGATTTTATATTAATTTTTAAAGTGAACAGTGCACAAGTTAGGGTAGTAGGTTTAAAAATGCTGGTCCCCAGGGTGATTTAAATATTTAAATTGCCGGTCCGCAAAGTGTTAATTGTTGTGAAAATTTATTTAACCAGTTGTAGTGTTTGTATATTCAGGTGGGCAGTAACTACAGGGAGTATACTCAGACTAGAATATTACTTTACACACTAGGAAATTCAGATTTCTCATCTTCAAAAGGGTGACATCTTTTATTTGCATTCAGTGGCTTGAATATCTGTGTTACAAATTCTAGAAAATGTCACATTAGAACCTTAATATCACCTTCATATATCACTCCAAAAATTTTAGTGGTCTCTAGGGTTCTAAGAAACTACCCTTGTCTGAAATTTGGACTTTTGTAGCCCTTACCAAAAATTGGTTTATGATGAGGGATTTATTTACATTGCTGTTTATCATTTTATGTGTGACTTTTCACATACTGTTAACAGCACCTGTATCTAGATATTTTCTGGTATACTGTCTATTCTGCTAAATTTTATTTCTTAGACTGTTCCATTGTTTATACCCCATAGGCACATGGTTTTCTCATGTGTGCTCATATGTAGATCTCAGAATTTACTTTGCTGAATAAGTGAATATTTTTCTTATATGTATAATAACCAGTATTCAGAAATACTGGGATAATTCAATTCAATTCAATTTATTTCAAATTCAAAATGTGTGGATACACTTTATTGCTATTTCTAAATGTTGCTGAAGAACTAACTTTGTTAGGTCCTTGCATATCCATTACAAAACAGAAATACAAATTAATGCATTGGCTTGCCTCATCATTGGACAAAATAATCATTTCCTTACTTTGGTATTGGTGTGGCTTCAGATTGCACACTCCAGATGCAGGGTTGTAGTCAAGTCAGGGTGGTGCTTTCCTTTGAAGCAGTGATGTCAGGCCTAGGCAGTAGTTATTAAAAAGTAACAAAAGCATTGTTCTTGTTTTCTTTAAAAAAAAAAAAAACAATTTAATTTCATTAATTTAATATTTTCTTCAAAGAAATGCTTGAAAATAAATATTTAAAAGTATTTGTATTAAGGTCTTATTTACAGTGGAAATGTAAAAACTTAAAGATTGTCTAATTCTTGACCTCTGTGTTTCAGATGGAAAGACTGACATCTTTAAGGATGTGATTTTCGTGAGCAATGTGTTATATAGTTCTGTATTTAAAATTGTAAAACTGTTATGTAAATGATAAGAACAACCTCATATTGCAGTTCATGCCCATTTCTTTTTAGCTGAAACTGCCTGCTAGACCACATTGACAGTTTTGTTTTCAGGACAGTACCTCTCTCTAGGAACATGTGACTAGCGCGTGAAAGCCAAACAAGGAAGGAGTAAGCTTGAAGATAGAATGCAGTGCTCTGAATTTACAGATGTCACAGAAGATGGCATGATGTAGATGAGTGCATTTGTATATCATCTGTTGTTGTTAAATGAACTAGCTAAAATATCAAATAATTCTACTATGTTGTACTGTGCTGGGAGTGCCAAAGGGTTACTTTTCAAATGCAAGAAATATGAACAGCAATTTATATGTGTTAATTTAATTCTGAAGGGAGAGTATTGATGATGCTGCTGTGCTTCGACAAGAACTTGTTCAAGTACAACGAGTAATGGATGAGCTGACACGTGAGAGAGAAAGGGAGAGAGATCAACTGAAAGCAGAACTTAAACAACTCAAGGACCAGTATGTTGCTAGAGAAGTCACAGACATTAGTAATGAACAAGCATATAATGCTGAAGCCCAAAGGTAATGCTATAAAATCTAGAAAGTGAGTTATTTATCCCTTAAGCATAAAGGGATTAAAAACTAATTCATTATTTTTTGTAAATGGGGCCTAGAGCTCAGAATATATTTGGATGTTAGTGGGATTTGCTGAATACTGTTGAAGTAATAACAGCTTGAGTCAGCTGGCTTTGGCTTAAAGATTTGACATGCATTAGTATTGACAATTGTTATATTTCATAAAAGTGTTAATGCCATAAAAATAATTTGTCATGAGCTGATTTCACTTTAGTTTGGAATCTTGCTTGCAAAGTTGAATATTTACTCACTTGGTCAAGAAAGTCCCTGCTTTTATGGAACTGGAAGGTATGGTTGAAATACTAAGAAGTTGAGATGTAGAATTTGTGTTGGCTATGGGAAAGAACTTAAGTTGGCAACACTAAATGTTCTCTTCCATTTGTTTATAGTCTATACCGCTTGTGTCAGTGCATTGTTGGTTGTGTAAGTGACAGTCCATGTGAAAGAATCAGAAAATGGGAGACTTGGCTGATTTTGAAAGAGGAGAAATTGTTGATGCATGTTTAGATTGAGCACCTGTGACAAAAAGTGGCACATTATTAGGTGTATGGAGAGTGACCACTTCTGAGGTTATGTCAGCATTCGTGAATCATGGGGAGACAACATCAGTGGGCAGAAATCAACAGTGACTGAAATAGATTATAATACACTGAGAAGGACTGTTTCGAAAAGTCACACAACTGCTGCAGCACAGGTGATAGGAGAGCAATAATTAACATTCATCTTGAAGACCCTTTTTTCATTTCACAAATCCAACATCCATGGTATTGCAGCAATTGCTAAACCACTGATTACTGAAAATAATGCTCAGATGTGTAAACAGAGGTGTCACAGACATAAGACAACTGGAACCTTGTGTGATATGGTCAGATGAGTCATCCTTCATGCTGTTCCCTGCATCAGGAAGAGTTTACATTTTGAGAAAACCAAAGGAAGCCCATAATCTGGAATGCCGGGTTCCAACAATGAAACATGGGGGAGGTTCTGTAATTTTTTGGGCAGCAATATCATGGTACAGTATTCTGTTGGTCCTGTGGGAACATCCCACATATCATGCTATTTTTACAGCGCTCTCTTTTCACCATCAAGCGCGCTAGCCAATCGCATTGCTGGCAGCACTCGTATTTAAACAATATTCGATGTCCAGCTCACATTTAGATCATAACGCGCTAGCCAATCAGGGCTCAGCAAATTTTCGCTCCTCCATCACGCTTTGTATAAAAAGGCACAGCTGCAACCCAGCAGCACTGAGACACACTGAGATGCATTCAGTCAACATCAACCAGCCAGCCAGCACACTTTGTACAGAGTGCCCGGTCTTCAGAGGCATCGGCACTTTGCTGTGCCAGGCACGACTGCCTTGGCTGTCCGGCGGTCATACCCGACTCACTGGGCAACTCGGCTGCCCGGACTCGCCGGCGGTCATGCCCGACTCACTGGGTAACTGGCGTAACTACTGCCTCTCCACTCCAGTGACCGTGCTCCATGACCAGACTTCCACCGGCAACCACACAGTGCAACCAAACAACTTCTGGCAACTGCCGCACTTCGGCTAGACAACCAACTCAGCTGCCGCGACAGCATTAGACAAAATGCCCACAGTCCCATTCTTACCCTTCATGGTTGAATTGCTGCAAAGGAGTATGTACATGGACAGGTTGGGTAATCAGGTGCATCCCATGAACTAGACATTATTTCCAAACAATAATGCAGTTTTCCAAGATGACAGTGCCCCCATTCACACAGCTGGCAATGTTCAGTCACGGTTTGAAGAGCATGAAGGTGAACTTCAGCATCTTCCCTGGCCAGCAAAGTCACTAGATTTGAACATCATTGAACCACTCTGGTCAGTTTTAGAGACTAGAGCGAGGAACTGATTCCCACCTTCAACATCTCTAAAGCAACTTGAAGATGTTCTTCAAGAAGAATGGCATAAAATTCCACTAGAGACTGTTCAAAACTTGTTTGAATCCATTTGAGAATGATTGAGGCTGTACTGTAGGCAAAAGATGGTCCAGTACCATACTAATAAGAAAATTGTGTACAGTATATTTAGTGTTTCCATTATCATGTCCAACGCCTGTGTGTGTGTGTGTGTGTGTGTGCATATGTACATACATGTATATATTATCATGTGGTAAAATGACAAGAGACATGGTTTGGATTGGTGATTGGATTTATTGAACTCTCATACCAGGACTACAAGTGATTATAACTATTTCAGTGCTTCTCACACTTTACAATTTGCTGTACTGCAGCACACATACAAACTTCTCAGCCTGCTGTGTCTTCACTGGTTGTCATGTGGACATGGCTGCCAGTGCTGTAGATTCTTCAGCCTCCATGTTCCACCACTCCTGTCCTCGCTGGCTAGCACCTGTCTCACACTAACTGTTCATGGCCACAACCCCTGGTTATTGTCTGCCTCCTAGCCATTGCTCTCCACCACTGGCTTGAACTGACTGCTTGTGACTCACTCAAAATCATGACTGCTAACCACTCACGGTGGCTCTGGTTCAGTCCCTGGTGTAAAGCCTCAGGGTGGACCATATAGAAAACACCACTTCCAACAGTTCTTCTGTTGTTGCATGTTTCTTCTTCAACAATTTCTCTACTGTTTTGTCAGATTTTGTTGCTGTGGAAACATGTTTGCAGCACCATTTCTTAGCAATGGACATCTTTTCATCTTCCACTGTTCCGGCTGTCAGCCGTCATGTTTCAGTGTCAGTGTTTTTTTCAGTCTCAGTCTGTTATATATTATTCCTTCATTGTGTGTTGTTTCCATTTAGACATTCTTGAACTATTGTTTCTGATTTCTTTTTGGATGTTCGTCATGTTGAAGCTGGTGGGTTATTTATAGTTATGTAATTTATGTTAAAGTTTTTATTATGACACACTGACTCTTCCAGGTATTTTTTCTCATTGTTATGTGAAGTACAGATTATAATACTTGTCATGCAGTTGAAATTGTTGGCTTGACACGTCGAGGACCAGCCAGACATTTCTGTGCCATGCACAAATTTCTGAGCTAGTGCCAAGGTCAAGAAAACATGGATCTATACATCCACTTTCCCATACACCTCAGTGGCATCATGCTTAATTAGTTAAGCTCAGGAACAGCTGACCTTTTACATAAGTTTCCATCATGTGTGTTTTCAATAATGTTTCTTGATATCCACAGAGTTCTACAATTTTTTAAATATTTGCCTGCAATTAGTACTGTTTGTTTTATTAAATAGCTGCCTTCTAGGTACTCTGAACACATAGCAGTCCCAATATTTCACACCTGGATTGCATGTAATAACAGAAGTAGAGAAATTAAGTGGAAGCTTTATCAGAATGGGGAGCTATAAGTAACAACATATGCATGTGAGGAGGCTAATGAGGAATGAATTGAAGTCAGTGATTCCAGAATATATAGAAATAAATATGATAATAATGAATCTGTAGTTATTAATGTCAGTACAAGTAGTGAGAATGTTTTAGTAGGAAAAGAACAGCTATTTGAAACCAACAGCAAGGAAAGAAAGATATCTTAGTAAGAATGGCAACACACTGATGGTGGTATAAATTGTGTGACTAAATAGAAATGAATACCTTCCTGGGCATTCTTTCTTTGCTCTACTCCTTCTGTCATTTATATTTTTATTCATTTAGTAGTAATGTTTTTAGTGGTGAAAGCTGTTTTTCTTAAAATATGCTGGTAGCTGCGTTGGGATGTGTAATCAGCTGGTGCTCAGTGTGTTTGTCTTATATAACGTATAAATAAGGTATAAGTAGGCCAGGAATATGAAATATGTTTAGTAATGTTTATAAGCTGTTGATTTTCTCTTTATTTTAATGTACTTTTTCCCCCTCTTATGAGTAATGTATATGGTTCATGTATAGGAGACAGGAAGATTTGGAAATTACATTGAGGAGCAGAGAAAGTTGTATCACAGCTTTACAAAATGATATAGGAATCTACAAAAAAAAGCTAAATGAGGCTGAAACAAAACTGCACCAAGAATTGTCTAGATCACAAACTTTAGAGCAAGAAGTGCAAGTTCTGAAGGACAGAGTAGGTGAAGTGTCAGAAGAATGTGAGAAAAAAACAGATGATATCTTACACTGGCAGAATGAATACGCTGAGGTATGTATTTCTGTGCAGACACATTGGTATGTGTCAAAATATTTTGCTATGTTAACTTATGTATTTTTTTTTCATTTCATTTATTCACCTTCCATAAATCCTGTCGAGAGTACATTCTCATGCGGATGTGGAGATTGTCCTTGTTACAGTCACAACTAAAGATTACAGTTGTCATCCAAAGCATGCACACTTGTATAAAATACCGATAAACATGTACAATATAATAAATAAGTTAATTTTAGTAGTAAAAGTAATGGCAAACCTTATACAATTTGTACAGTTTTATGCAAGTCTATTAATTAAAAATTCAAAGGTTAAAACATAATGTCATTAATGACTTTTGTATAACATACATTAATTATATGTGGGGTTTTTGTCGTGTCGTTACTTCAATGACAACCCACTTATTCGGAACAGTTTTGCAGGTCCTGAAAAGGACCGTTGGTTGCTGAGATGCTTGACAGGTGAAGTAGCGCGGCGCACGCCGGTAGGAAGGGATGTTGGTTGCGGTGTGTGGACTGGCCGCAGTGTGGCCGTTGCTTGATTGCAGTGCGGCAGATGGTGGAGGCTGCTCGATCGCAGCGTGACAGCTGCTAGTGAAAGTCTGGTGACTGGAGCGGAGAGGCGGTAGCTACGCCAGTTGCCCAGTTTATCGGACACGACTACTGGTGAATCGAGGCGGCCGAGTTGCCCAGTGAGTTGGGTGTGACTGCCGGACAGCTGTGGCAGTCATGCCTGGCGCAGCGAAGCGCCGATGCCTCCGAAGACCGAGCGCTGGCAACGAAGTGTGCTGATTGCTTGTAGACTGCTTGAAGACTGCTGATGAACTGCTGACTTGTGACCTTGTGCTCCGCCTTTTATACAATGCGTGATGGCGGAGCGAAAATTTGCTGAGCGCTGGTTGGCTAGCGCGCGTAATGATGTGGATGCGGGCTAGCAGCAAGCGCTGTATAAATGTGAATGTCGGATGCAATTTGATTTGTTAGTGCGTGTGCTGGTGAAAAGTGAGCGCTCTGATAATATGTGGGATGTTCCCACATATATAATAAATTGAAATAAAGACTAGTATACAGTGATATAAAAATTGTGTATATCTAAAATAAGCATCTAAAAACCAGAACACAGACTGACAACCTTGTCTTCTTTTAATTGTAAAGTAAGACAGCTACTCGGACCTTAAAAAGATTTATAACCAAAATATTCCTGTAAAGATTAAAAAGAATGTAAATATAAAAATTATTTTAATTGTACCTGAAAACTCTTAGTGTCACTCGATATATCCTTAATATATTGTGGTAGATTATTATAGACCTTTGTTCCTAAACAGTAGACTCCCTTTTGGTATTTACTCAAATTTACAACAGGCTTATGGAGATTATTTTGCTGTCTGGTATTTATTCTATGAATCTCTGAATTTACTATGAATTTGTTTCTATTTTTTATCACAAAGAGCATAAGAGATAGTATGTACTGAGATGCCAGTGGTAAGATTTCTATTTCTCTAAATAAGTTCCTGCACGAATCCCTCCTTCTGCGTCCCAACATAATTCTAATTATATTCTTTTGCATTCTAAAAATTTTTATACTTTGGGGTGAGTTACCCCAAAAAGGTAAACCATAATTTACAATAGAATTAAAATAAGAGTGATAAACCATTTTTAAGGTATTTCTGGATGTGTATGGTTTAAGCGATCTTATTATGTAGCAGACTGCACTTAGTTTAGCACTAATATACTCAATGTGGTATTTCCAGCTCATTGTGTCATCAGTGAATATTCCAAGAAATTTAATATTGGATATAGATGTAATTTGTTTTTTATCATATACAGTTTTTATTTCTTGCTGTAAATTGAATCTAGTGGGTTTTATTAAAATTTATAGAAAATTTGTTTACTTTGAACCATTCATTTATTCTATGAAAAGCATTATTTATATTTACACAGAGATCATCATAGTTTGAACTTTTAACTAAGAAACTAGTGTCATCTGCAAATAATATAAGTACAGTTTTATCATTTATAGCTTTGGGTAAATCATTTATATAAATGAGAAATAACAGTGGACCCATAATCGAACCTTGCGGGACACCATGTCTAATTTTGCCCCATGTCGAAAATTCATTGAGATTAAGATGTATATTTATAATTAAAACCCTTTGATATCTATTTCTGAAATAAGATTCAAGCCATAGTTTAGCTTTACTCTTTATCCCATAGAACTCCAATTTCGACAACAGAACCTCATGATTAACACAATCGAAGTCCTTTTCTAGGTCACAAAAAATGCCTCCTATTAAGTGTTTGCTGTTAAAGGTCTTACAGATTTCATTCACTAACTTGTATATAGCCTCATCTGTTGAAGATTTTGTTCTAAAGCCAAATTGTTCTTCCACTAAAATGTTATTGTTATTTAATTGTTCAATCAATTGAATGCTCATAGCTTTTTCTAATACCTTAGAGAACGAAGTTAAAAGTGATATAGGCCTATAGTTGGAAATATTTGTTTCTTCACCCATTTTAAACAACGGTCTTATTTCTGAGTATTTTAAACAATCTGGGAAAATTCCTTGTGATAATGAATTGTTGCATATGTGAGTCAAAGGAGAGATAATGAAAAGGGAACTCATTCTTAATACTTTAGTGGATATTTCATCATATCCATAAGAGTTTTTTGCTTTGAGAGCTTTAATTATATTTTCAACTTCCTTAGTTGATAAAAATTTAAGTTTAATATGTGGAAAGGGATTTATGAAAGTTTTCATTAAATACTGAATGGGAGTAGTGTCTGGAAGGTAACTAATATTAGTATTATTTTGTTTATTTTTTGCATTTTTATTTTCAGTTACAGATAAAAAGTAATTGTTAAAGGTTTCCACAATTACTTGCTTTTCTCTAATCAATTTTCCATCCACCTTTAATGTGCATATTTTTTCATTATTTNGTTTCATAATTCAGTTTAATTAAAAAGTCATTTATTGTGTGGTTGTTTATTTTCCTTCTTATTTTAAATTGTTTAGCATGTGTTCTCATGTTTATTGTTTTAAATGTTATGGATTGTGCATCATGATCAGACAATCCATGTATTATAGGCCTTACAGAATAATTTTCCCTTCTAGTAATATCGATGAAAATATTATCAATGGCTGTAGCATAATTTCCTTGAACTCTGGTGGGAAAATTTATCATACTTATTAAATTATAAGTTTTCAATAAGGTATATAACTTGTTTTTGTTTTCACTATCAAGAAGTTAATATATATTAATATCCCCACCTGAAGTTAAAATTGTTGCTAGATCTGCACCAGGTTTCACTAGACCTTGAACACTGTATGGGTTACTCTTACTGTTGTAGCCTTTCTGCATGCATTGATTTTAAGCCAGAAAGGAAAGCACTGAAATCTTGATGCACACCGTGAATTCTAAATTTCCCTTCCCAAAAGTTGTATGCAGTCCACAATGGTAATGGGTGCAGTGCTCTTTGTGAGGACTTGGTACCTGCCACCATTAGAAGCTGTCACTGAGCACTTACAAATATGACTGTCACATAGAGGTGTTGATTGACTAATTACCAAATTATGTACCAATTTAAATTGTATACAGGTGTTCGAAATGTGGAGGGTTAATTGTATTTTATGCATGGGAAATTTATTACAGATATTATTACTTCTAATAGTGGTTCAATGTTTACTTACTGAAACTTTCAAGTGTATAGTAGTTGTAGTTCTAATAGCTGAAATGTAAACCGGAAAATATGTGTATGGTGATGATGGCTCACATAGACTGAAACACATACAGGGAGGTTCAACCGACAATTATGGCATTTATTGAAACAGCCATTTAACTGGTCGCAGTCAATGTGCGGTGACTTACGTGTTGACATTAGCAGATCCTGCCACCCCATGGCCACTGTGACAATAAGTACACATTCATGCATGTGACCGATTAGCTGTGAGAATTCACTGTTTTGTTAAACTATGGTGGGATACAGTATTGAACAATGTGTGCTTCTCATTAAGAATTACATTAGATGAAAGAAATCTTGTAACAGATGTGTTGTAAATTTCATTGCCAGTCACAGAACACACACCAGTGGTGTACTAAAATTCCACGTGTCACATGCCAGAAGCCATTATATTACCAAAATGTTGGTGTATTATGTGCTATAAACACTAGAAGATAGGCACTATATTCTTTTGTGACACATTTGAGAACAGTATGTGAACAAAATTATGTAGCCCTTTGAAGATATTATTGTGGAAGAAAAGAAATATATGTGTATTCAGCAGGAATGACTAGTTATTGGGGGCTGTGACTGTCATGTTTCTTGGGTCTGATGGAGGGTACACTTCAGCATGTGTTATAAAATTTGTTACATTTGAGCGAATGGGTGTCATTATTGGAGGACACCACTTTTAGTGACTGTTGTAAATGAAGTGATTAAAGTGGTTTTACTGATAACATTTTTTTAATGTGGACAGAACTTCCAGTTACATCACGTGATAGCAGTTTATTTTCTTGGAGGGAGGCCAAACACTTGTCAGTGTTTTGCCTAGCGAACAGGTGCTAATAAGGCCATAAACAAAGGAATGAGCCTTCTTAATACATTAAATAAAAAGAACTTAGTGCCAAAGTGCTGATGGGAAAATTATTTGTCTTTAGGTCAGTGGTTTCAGAACTCTTTTAATTTGTGGCTCTCTTGATGTGAATACCCAGACGCTGTAAATATTTTATGTAAGAGTTTAAAAAAATAAATATTAATGGACCTTAATGATATCCATGAAGTACTTGGTTTTCAAATTGCATTTTTGTAATTGCTTTAATGCAGCCTCATAATTGTATTTATTATAATTAGACCCCTGATAATTCTTTACAGTTGCTTCTACTTTGGGAAATGCTTATTTAAGTTCATGATTGGATCTGTAGTGCTGACATATAAAATGTGTTTGTTCCACTTTAGAATATTTATTTCACAAAGTAATGCATAGTTTGTAGTAATTCTATATTTGTATTTTATTATTTAATGTTGCTTACATTGCATATTTGTGTTTTGTTCCACATTCAGTTTAGAATAGAATCCACACCTTTCATTTATTAACTCATCACAGTATGTTTAGAATCTTGTTCCAATACTACATAGCAATAGAACCTGGAAAGCATTACATTTCATTTATTTAACCTTGATGAAGTATCAGAATTATGTCCTAATATTTATTGCATGCAGACTATGAGGTCAGATATAGGCAACTTTCATTAGCTCAAATAATAATGCCAGATAATTTTCTTTTAGTATATTGCAATAAATGATTTGTTCTGTGTTCAGTTATGACTAGGTACAGTGTTTGTTTTTTGAAGCTGAGACTGTTATGAATCTTAAAATTTCGTTCAATAGACCTGGGAAATGATGCTGTGTTAGCTTCAAAACAGACCATGATCACCCTTTTACTATTTCTGGGAGGGTTATTTTACAATGCCCAGAATACCTTGGCTGTATAGTGTTGAATGGGATGACTGAAGAATGATGAACTGGAAACGGTATACAAAGAAGCAATCTTGGTCTCATTGAGGTACTACCAAAGTGTCTGCCTAGAGAGAATGAGGAAAACTACACATTCTCAGTCAGGACAACTGACTTCCTAGATGAGATTAAGACTGAGCACTTTTCCAAATACACACATAGAGCAGTGCTGCTATACTAATTCCATTCAGGACCTTCATTATTCATGACAGGGAATAGTTATTGTTATCATAACTTACACCTACTAAGCTTATTTGCAAAAGAAGAGTATGTGTGATCCTTCCTATGCTATGTTTGAAAGACATTACTTTCTTTCATATTTCATGGTAACATAATTTAAGTGTGTAGAAGCTGCAGGTGGTTTAGCTTAAAGTGTTAAGAAAGGGAAGGATAGGTTTATTTTCATTGAATTTGTTACACCATGTAGACATACAAAAGTATATTTCATTCATGTCACAGAAAGATTCACTGGAGAGATACATTCAGAACTGTATGAAGTAACTTTGTGTTTATGGAAGTAATTTATTTTCCTCCAAATTCCTGTGCTTTCTTAGATGAAGAGGGAGAGAGATCAAGTACAGAAACTGCAGCAGAATGGAGCCAATGAAATAAATATATTGCTTCAGCAAGCTGAAGAGATCAAAGCAAAGTATGATGCTGCTCTTAAAGAGAGAGAAGAAAAAGAGGAAGGTATTAAATCAGCACAATCACGCCTTGATGCTCTTTACAAACAGAAAGACATATTAAAGAGTGAACTGACACACAAATCAAAAGTCTGTGAAGAACTAGAGAAGTCAAATTCATCTCTGTAAGTTAGCCAATTAATCATTTTAAGTAGGAGATTTATAATTTTGTATGATGTTACATCTGCATTCAGTGTAAAAATGTGGCAGAATTCTGGAGTATTCTGCCTGAATATTATAAAAGCAGATGTTCATTTCATGATTTATTCTGACCGTCTTACAGTGCATACATTTATTCACCTTACTCTTCTCTCTTGCACTACATGTTTCGGCACTAAAGTGCCATCTTCAGGTGCTTTTCGATGTACGTTGAACTACTGCATTGCATGCCCTGTTGTCTTTATACTAAAATAACTAAAATATATATTCGTCATATATATTGCTAAATTTTAAATATTAAAAATGTTAAAACTGTTCAGGATTTGTTATCCTTATGTCGTATTTCAGTACGCGAGTCACACCTATCTTCTTCTGTCTGAGTATTCTTCCTACTTTCACGTGTATTGTGCTTTGTGTTGTGTCTTACTCCTGTGACTGCATATGTTATACTGCTGGGCCTGCTGGGTATGTGTGTATTTTTGGATTTTGGATGAAATGGTAGCAGAATTGTAAATTGAATAATAACAAGCATTTTGTGTGTATGCACATGTGCTCATGTGCCTGTGTGTGTACATGTATATAATATGCAAAAGAGGGATGCCATGGCCAATTGCTATAATAATTGTGACCATTATACATTGTATATTAGTAACCTGATACATGTCCTACTGCCGTTTCACTTCGTAGCTCCTCCCTGAGACTTCCTCCAGGCACTGTTGTCCTGTTATATATGAGGTAATGCAACCTCCCTCTTCTACAGATTTTTTTTATTGCTAGTGGGGTGGGACTAAGTCCCTTGTACTGTGGCCACTTCTGGCCTGTTGTACCAGCCCCAGATGATAGGTGAGGGTGATTGTGGAGCAATTGGTGGAATGAAGATTGGCAGGGGAAACCAAAGTACTCAGAGAAAACCTGCTCCAGTGCCACTTTGTCCACCACAAATCCCACTTGAACAGACCAGGGATCGAACCCGGGCTGCCGCAGTGGGAAGCCAGCAACTAACCACTTGAGCTATGGCATGGCCTCTCTTCTCTGGATACAGGGTGTTAAAAATAAAATGAGAACCTAACTTTACCCTTCCTAACCAAAGTCTACAGTATATCAGCCAGCCTTGCTGAGTGTTTTGGAGTCTATTGTAAGCAGTTTGAATGGATAAATGTGTGAAAACAGACATTTTAATAAGATCTAGAAGTTTGTGATGGTGGTATATTAATATAGTTATTGTGTTTCTGGACATTATCCTTTGCCTTGTTTTTTTTTATTATATTGTTTCAGAGGCTGGATTCTGTCTCCGTGCTCAGGTGGAACCTACTGAGTTTAACCCAGTTGATAGAGTTAGTTCCTAATGTCCAGAAACAAAATTATTTTACAGTAATTTTAAGTCAGTGGCCTCCAAACTCATCATGTGAGTGTAATTTTTGTAGTAAGGGTTTTTTGGGGAAAATATATCAGTTAAGAACTCTTCTTGAGAAAACCCCATGTATATGGTCATTTTTGTTAGGATAAAAAAAGAGTCAGATTTATCTCATAGGTACACTTCTGTTTTTCATTATTCAGAATGTATAATACTGAATTTTATGTATAAAAGGTGAAGTTTTCCCTTTGCTTAATTAAGCACCACACCATGAAGATGGATGGGGAGTAGCTTTTATGTATGATATCTGTTAAAGGAATGTAGTTTTGTAATGCAGTGTAATATTTGAAGGCATGAGAAGATTAAGGAGGCAGAAAGAGAAGTGTTGCACAAGAAAGAAGAAATTGCAAGATTAGAATCAGAACGTGCAGAACTTCTTGTTCAAATTGAAGCAGGTGAAGGTGCCAGCACTGCCATCCAGCAGCTGTCACAGGAGAAGGTAACACCTTTCAGAGAGTCTGTTGCCCTTTCATTGTCATTTTGTTCTTATGTTTTGAGAAATTATAAGTCTTCTTGGGTGATCATCTTCATCAGGTTGGAGACAGAACGTGAAACATTTGGCTTTTGCTTGTAATAGTTGTGATTCATTGCTTAAGAAGATTTTATGCTTAGATAGTACAGTTCCATAGTATTCCCTCTTCAGGTATTTTGTGTACATGGGATAACCAATTTGATCTGTATATTTTCATTAAGTAGTTATGTGCATATATTCCAGACTGTTATCTCTCCCACAGTGACATGTTAAAAGTCCCTTGATACTTAAATTTGTTACCACAACCATTTAATTTTAGAGGTTTCATATTGTAACATGTTTTGTCACTGAAGACGCAGTTCAGATTGTTAATTGGTTTATTTAACAACCTACAGGTCGCAACTACCATTACTGATAACACAGTTGCGGGTTTTCACAATTTATAAACCCTGCACAATAATCTGTTCACTCTGTCTTCAATGGTCTTCACTTATTCACAGTACAATATGGGAGCTATACCAGTGTCACTGTATTACACACTCCCAATAACTTCTCACACTATCACTTCTAATCACACGTTCCGGTATTCTTCTTTCCGTGTTCATGATTCGTTCTCTACAACTGAACTCGGCGACTGTTCCATTTCAACTTACTCCTTAGGCAGCGGCCTCCATAGTCTAGAGGTAACGTTCCCACCTCATGACTCGTAGTACGCGGGTTCAAATACCCGGCGGAGGTCGTCGAATTTTTAAGGGCAGAAAAATTCAGGGAACAAGTCCTCCGGGAGGGACTTTAAGCCATGGGTCCCGTGTCGTAGCTTTACGGCACGTAAAAGAACGTCATACCTCCAAAGGAGGTCACTGAGCAAAATTGCGGACGTTTGCCGCCGGACAGCAGTCACTAATACCTCCGGTAGATGGGGGAAGCATTATAGACACTTCTCAGCCAGTAGAGCCGGTCTCGCTGGCTGGGTGGGACTGATGGTAAACACCAATACCGGCAGGATATAGAGGCTGGTAGAAATCATAGAGGGAAGCACAATGGACCACTACAGGTCTAAGTGCATGGGGAAACCCACCCTCTCTAATAACTAACTAACTACTCCTTAGGCAGTGTAGTTCTATTATAAACCCTCAGCCAGACAACGGAAAGCGCCTCGCTTCCCTGTTGCCATGTCGCCTGTTTACAGGTGTTGCTGGGCAATGCTGTCAAGAGTTGTTTCCTGCTGTGCAGTAACCGCGGCATCCCCAGCCACGTCACTGTGGCAATGGTTGCCTGATACAGCCGCTCCTCTGCCAAGTCACCACGGGGGAGGGGGGCAGAGTGTTGACTGGCCTGTTACCGTAGTAGCGATTGCGCTCCGATGCCACCATGTCACCACTGGCAGGGGAGGGGATGTCCTCCATAGCACAATGCATCACAATATTTTTATTTAAAATTCAATATCTTTACCATGTTTCATTATAAAATTATGGGGTGGGAAAACTGTTTGAAAGACTGATTATCATTTTCATATATGTGTATTATCATCTATGTACCCCTTATATGAAAATCTAGATTTTGGAATGCAATACTTTTAGCCTTGTTCTCAAATAATATGCTACTTTCATCACTGACAACCATTTTAGTTTAAATATGTCATCACATGTATATGTCTGAACCCTGCACGCCTGTAATATACAGTCCTGGCTCTGGCTGCCATCTGGTATTTAGAAATGAAACACATTCCAAGGAAGTGTCTAATGAAACAACTTCCAATCTAAGCACACAAATGTATTTTAGCTACATCTTGTGATCGTAGGGTATAACTCTGGTAGATTCATTGATAACAGATGTGTGCTTTGAACTCAATTTGTACTTCCTCCTCAAAACATATACACACTGTGGATGACTGAAATTGAGAACATTAACTGTTGGCTAGAAAAACATCAATTATGAAGTTGTAAACACAATGAAATCTATTCAAATGAATATACCATGAGAAACAGAATTGCAACACCAGTGGTGCACACTGTGAAGACCTTTGTAATTATGGTTTGGTTTTCCATACTAGGCCATAGTACAGGGTGGCACATGAAATGATCCAGTATTTGATTTAGTATTAAATATTCAGCCATGCAATGAATGATGTTTCGTAACATGGTAATACTTACAGTAGATGTTGGAAATCAGTGATGAGACTGAGTCCGCTTCATACTGTGGCCATTACTGGCCTATTGTACCAGCCCCTGATGATGATAATTGTGGAGCAGTTGGTGGAATGAAGATTCGCAGGGGGAACTGAAGTAATCAGAAAACCTGCCCCAGCACCACTTTGTCCACCACAAATCCACAAGACCAGACCCGGGCTTGAGCAAGGGCTGCCACGGTGGGAAGCCAGTGCCTAACCTCCTGAGCTCTGGTGCAGCCGGATCATGGAAATTAGTTCTTACTCTTGCCCAGCTTGCTGATGTTGCACTGTTCCAGCTCATGCATTAGTTTACACAAGATGGCTGACAAAGAAAGACTGTAGAACAACTGTAAAAAATGTTTCACACCAGGAGTCTGTACCAGATAGGATGGCTGTAGAACAACCTAAAACCATGGCCACTGAAAAAGCTTCTATCACATAATTATATGTATTGCTGTTATGGATGAATTTTGGGGCATTTGTTACAGATGCTACTGAATAAGGAGTTGAAAGAGCAGATGCAGTACCATGCCACGTATGCGAAAGATATGTCAACAAAACTGGAAGGTGCAACAGCTCAAGTCCATGACTTAGAAGAAAGTAATAAAGGCATGGTATTACAACTTGGTAATCATGAAAACAAGATACACTCTCTGAGTACTGAACTTCAAGAATTGCAAAAAGAGGTCGTCAGGTTAACAGATGACTTAAATAAGAAGGTGAGGTTTTTAATTTTTTGGACAATGTAGTATGCATAAAATGTAAACAAATTATATGATTTGAAGCATTCCATTGCATTGTGTTTTATGTCAACATTGAGATATAAACCTATGACTTCTAGCCTATTGGTACTGACAGCATCATTAAATAACCAACTTAAAAAAATACTATGTAACTTCCATGGTAGTTCTCTTCAGTTCACCTACAAGCAATAACAGGTGATCATAAATGCGGCTTCAAGGCATCTTTCTGTGCCATTAGCATGCCAGTTGGTTACAGTGGATCACTTGACCATATGCCTATGGAATGTTTTTCCAAAGATTTTAAGTGAAATCTCACTGCTAACCTAATTTTGAGGGGTTATGATCAGTCACCCCTACTGTCTTAGTGTTCTTACTACTGCATTGTCATATTGTTAGCTCTTACAGACTGTTTGGCCATTAGTTTCCATCATTCCTTAGACTCTTCATTGCCTCACTCCCTTTATGATTGTCCTTGAGTATGCAATTTACTGCAGTCATCAACTGACTATGTAACAAGTGATCCCATCATTGCAATGTATGACCAAGATTTCCAGATTTAATTTTTCTTTGCTGACACAAGAAATTTACTATCTGTGAAAAACATTTTTATGACTTTTTGGTTGTTGTATTGTAAGTGCTTGTATATGTGATGGTGGTTTGTTTCATCCAGTGATCACTTATTAAATCGTTTATGTGTTTTCATCATAGAATTGGTGGACATTTTTTAGAAGAACATATTTGTTTCTAATTTTGTGTGAAACTTGGATAGAGTTGTACACGATCTTGAAAGTGTGCTATTGAAGTGGGGTTATATGAAGAACACATGCCTTTGAATGGTTTCACAGATTCTGAGAAGGTGGAGAAAACTTGAATGAAGAAAGATGTGATTACTGTTCTGTAACTGATAATTTTTTTTTTATTTTTATTTAATGTTGCTGTCTGTAACTTAGACTGTATGGCATCAATATAACTTTGTCAAGAGAGTGAAAATATTTGTTTAAATTATTGGAAGAATGAATGCTATATTAATGACAGAACATTCAAAGATGTGACAGAAATGATGTGTTTTAGTGACACATCTGAAAAGATTTTTGCAAAAATGGTTCTGAACATTTTGACTAACATTCAGAAATTGATATGAAAGGTATTCTTCTAACCTCCTTTATGGTGTTCAAGACAGGACAATCCTGTTAGGCATGTCATTGCTGATAATGAATCATAGATTTTTTCAGTATGATCCAGAGGCTCATTGGCAAAGTCACTAATGGAAATCTGCTAGCTCATCAAACTTGTCAGAGTCAGAAGTGAATATGGTGTTTATTTGCTTTTTTGACTTTCAGTGAATTTTCCATTGAGAATTTGTTTCTGTTGGTCAGACTGTGGACCAGATGTTTAGTGAGTGTAAGTTCTTTGATACCTGAGACACTTAGGTGGAGACAACAAATCTTTGGCCAGATCACTGTATTCTTTAATATGATATTGTGCAAGCACATTGTGCTCTACAAGTAAATGGAATTTTTTCCATTACTCGGCTGACTCACCTCCCATGTTCTCTTGATGTAGCTGCTAATCTTCCAAATTTTCACACAGAATTGAACGTTAAATTATTATTCTAAAATGTCACAACCAATTGTTGTGTTAAACACACGAACAAGGTTTACTGAATAAAATTAACCACAAGCACAACTACCTCTTATAATGCTGCCAACAGTGAATGATAAATATTTTTTATTGCTATAAAATTTTGGATTTTTTCACTCCATTAAAAAGAGAGATTAGTCCAGTAACTTTTGTGCCCCATATCATAATATTGCAGTTACAAGGCTCTGTATGTGTGCTTCATCTCTGTCACCAGTCTGTACTACCTATGAATTGTATTATCGATTAGTACCTTCCGGTACATAGATTTTGATATATAGGAGCGTGCTTTATGAATTTACATGACTATTTCTACATCCTGGGTCTGTTGCCCATACGGATATTTATGGAAAATAAAGGATATGTATATATGTATGTAATGATATAATTTACCCTTCAGCATGGTTTGCCGTACATGGTACGTTGGTATTTAAATGGTCCTACCTGCGGTTTGCTGTACACAGCATGCCGAGCTGTAAGCTTAATTTTGAAGGCCCATAAATATGGAATGAACCACGTCAGTGTGATGATGATTGCACTGGGCTGTTGTGAAAAGAATGTGCTCTCTGTTCGTATAAACATAACATTCAATTTCCTGCAGCTCTGCCAGTCAGTCTAAAAATAAACGCGTGACCTCGCAGTAGTATCAGCGAGTGACTGTGATATCAACATACCACAAAGATGATATGCGTGAATAAAGCTGTTTGTGATTACTACAGAAACATGCTGGGAGTGGATCTGAAGGATCAAATGCTACAGCCGTACTTGCTTGAACAAAAGAAGAGTACTAAGTGGTATCAGAAGCGGCCTCCGTAGTCTAGGGGTAATGTTCCCACCTCATGACTCAAGGTACATGGGTTCAAACCTGGCGGAGGTTGTGGAATTTTTAAGGGCGGAAAAATTCAGGGAACAAGTCCTCCAGGAGGGACTTTAAGCCGTGGGTCCCGTGTGGTAGCTTTATGGCACGTAAAAGAACGTCATGCCTCAAGGAGGCCTCTGAGCCAAATTATTAAGGACATTTCCTGCCCAACAATAGTCTCTAATGCCTCTGGTAGATGGGGGAAACATCTAGATACCGCTGAGCCAGTAGAGGCCGAACTCGCTGGCTGAGTCAGGACTGATGGCACGTACCAGTATCGGTAGGGTATAGAGACTGGTAGAATATTACAGGGGGACGTACAGTAGACCACTGGTCATGGTGCATGGGGAAACCCACCCCCTCCAAGAATAATAATAATAATAATAATAATAATAATAAAGTGGTATCAGAGGTTGTTCAAAAGGCTACTCAGTGTAGCAATACATAACGCAATGGTCATATATCGGTGTCTCCCAAATAACAAAAACATGGACACACTAAAGTTGAGACTTTCACTAGCACAAGGTCTCATGGAAAAACACGGTTCTGGTGTTCTTCGTCCTATATACGGCCATCCATCAGTTGAGCCGCTGCCTGAAAGACTCACAGAACGACATTTCCTGGAGCGTATTCCAGCCATAGGAAAAAAGGCAAAGCCTCAAAAGAGATGTGTGGTGTGCAAAACATGGTAAAAGGGAAGAATCTATATATTGGTGTAGTGAATGTGAGGCAGGTTTGTGTTTAGATGGACGTTTCAAGAAATACAATACGAAACTCAACTTCTAATCCACTTGCTTCCATCGCTCAGATACAGGGTCCTCATATTATAAGGTAAGATTATAAAACCATCTTTTAAGATGGTTTCAGTGAAAAATTCATAATTATATCTCATATAGTTCAAAAGTTATGATACATAATATAATTTAGAGAAAAATTTAAATGAGCAATTAAAAAATACTACCGCAGGAGGCCCCACAACAGCGATATTTAAATGCCCACGCTGAAGGGTTAAGAAACTGATGAAAGAAGGGTCTTGTGTTCTCATTTGAGCAGTATTCCTAGCATTATATCCTGCTGTGTATGCTTTCGTGTATGCTTTCAAGGTTATTGTGTTTGGATTTACAGGTCTTTCAGCCTGAAATATATAGGAATCACAGTCTCAATACAGTAAACTCAGGGTTATTTGATAACCAAGCATCTGGAAATTTTATGCAACCACCAGAATTTTCAAAGAAAATGCACCATTTTATAAAGTTACTTCAGAAACAGAGTTGCAGCATGTATATGTTCACCTGCCATGCAGTAGCTATCCCAGGTGCTGGTAGCTGAGTGCTTTATGCAGGTGCCATTGTAGTTGTAGTGATACACAATTACAGGAGCGGTTAGTTGATTTTGTTATCACATTTCAGTATGTCTTAAATCTTTCACCCACCAATCCACTGTATCTCCCGAGAAAACACATGCACAAGAACTGAAGTGAAAACTTGTTATTTTGATTTTGAAACGAAGAACAAAAATATCAGAACTTAACAAGGCAGAAATTATGTGAAAAATGAGTTTTTTAAGAGCTTTCCTTATACAACTGGATATAATTACCATACCCCATCCCCAGTACATTCCTGATAACAGGGAGTTTTCTGTGTATAAAAGAATTAAGAGTTTGAAGTTGAACTCAAATTTAAACACACATTCCAGCATTTAAGTTCATGTAGGAATTTGTACATCTATATGAGATAGTACACATTTCTTTTGCCTCTGTTTTTAATAGGAAAATGCTCTGCAAGTACTTCGTTCTTCCAGTGATCATCTTAAAAGTGAGAAAGATGTGTGTGATCAAAAGATTCATGATTTGGAGTGTCTGTTGCAAGAAAAGTCTTCATCAATAACTCGTTGCAGTGAAAAAATTGACAATATGAATGACATTTTGCAAACATATGAAAGAAGATTAGATGAACTTGAAGTAGAAAATAAGTCATTAGAGGATAAACTCAGGGAGCAGGAATCAAAAATTGATCAACTCAACATAAATCTTGTTGCAACAGAATTAAAACTAAAGGAATCTGTTTCTCAAGTGGCAGATTTGTGTGCAGAAGTTGAGGTCAAGACTGTTTATGGCTCACAGCTGAGGGAGGTAAGTTTCATGTTGTCACTTCTTTGTGCTACCTGTACACTGTTACTACCATTAATTGGGGCCAATAAATTGGCAGTGTTTGGTACATGTAAATTATGAACCAAGTACTTAGATATATGATTAATATGAGATTCATGTTTTCATTATGAAATGTTTTCTAACACCAATCTGAAATGTGATCAACTTTAATTAAAATATAACAGTATTTGAACAGCCTTGATGTACTGAATGTGGGAATATTGGTGTTAACACATTCTGTCCTGCCAGTTTCTATCTGTCTACACAAATGCATATAATGTGTGCCTCATGTCTTGTTCAGACTTTTTAAAATTATTAAATCTGGCCATGATGTGAATGAACTATACAGAGAATGTGACAAGTACTGAATTCACGTCTTTGTAGTGCGGCTGAAAACACTGGTGAGTTCATGCATGTTCAATTGTATGCCTGCATGACTCAGCAGTTTTCTGTCCAGCAGGCATTGGGATTCAGTTCGTTTTGATCTTTTTTATTTTTTTATTTAGAAATCGTGAAAATTTGAATAACTCTGTGTAAAAGAGTGCTATAAATATGAAATTTAGAAGTACCACTCATTATTGCCTGCATGAATCTTGTCATCTGTCAGTAGGAGGTGATGCCATAAATGGACATACAGAGTGCAAGCAGTAAATAAATATGGTTGATTAGTGTACAGGAGAACATGTTCATGGTGGAATGTTACATGAAAACTGAGTGGTATATAACCGCGCATAGTTTTTTCTGACAGCAGCTTTGATGTTGTAAAGCACACACAAAATCTGTAATTTGGCATCTTGTGAAAGTGTTCAGTGAGGCATGGAATCTGAATGTTGTGAAGCATGTTACCCTGGCCACTGTTGTCGTTAAGGACTGTTAGCACAGGTTAGTGAGACTGACAGCAAGCCTGCACTGTTGAATGTGGGGACTTCCTCAGAAAACAAGAATGTCCTACAGTGCTTGTCATTAAGCAGTGAAGAAATTACAAATGTTTCCATGCAAAGTGCATGTCATATATCTTCTGTTGCCACCAGACTGTGACAACCAAAGACATTACTGCAAATGGTTTCTGGAAATAGTGGATAATGATGCTCACATGTCAGACTGGACATTCTTCTCAGTTGAGGCCTGGTTTCACCAGGAAAATCACTTTATTTACCTCATACTACAACAGCAAATACACACAGTTCACTGATCAGTATCAAGCAAATAACTAACTAATGTCAACATATAACCTGTATAAAAAAACTGAACAAGTAAGATATGACCTAAAGGTGAACATGCAAGTGGTAGTTTTCAGAACTGTAGAAAGCAGAGGAGGAACAAGCAGCATATTTTTCCATCCTCCTATTTTTATTCATATCTGATTCCTAAATAATCAAAATTCACGTGTCAATCCAAAACTGCAAGTGATACACAAATTCCATATTCAATTTCGTAATCAGTATAAAAAATAAGCATAGATCTCCTGAAAGCTATCTGTATGTCAACCTTTTGTTGATCATTGTTATTTATTCATGTTTCTTTCAGCCACAGATTATTAGTTGTGATCCAGGTTTATTTTATTGACTGTGAAGCTTCCCAAAATTTCCTTCCACATTAAAAAGTGAATTTGCGCTGTACTGTTGTCTGTGCCATGGAATTGAATATGCCTAACATCCTTTTACTGTATACCTAACACAGTGTATTAATATTTTATGTATCTTAAATTCATGGCTCACAGATATCCATGTTTTAAGATCTTCAGGAGCTTAACCCTTCAAATGTGGGATCTGACTGTGTATTAAAGTAGAGAAATTTGATTGTAAAAATTTGTGTGTACACAACTGATGGAATTAATTGAAGTATTCATTCATTCATTCATCAGTAATCTGTCAAGACGACAGGTCCACAGTCTCTTCCAAAACAGTTCCTCCACTTGATGCGATCTTAAATTTTCTCCTTCAATTAAAATATCCTCTTCTATCCCCAAGGTCATCCAACATCATCTTCCGTCTTCTTCCTCTTCTTCTGGGCACTTCTATCCGCCCCTCTGNTATTTACTTTCCACATCGCAGTACAACTGCCGTTCAAACCGCTCTGTTGCTGTATGAACTTGAACCATCTCGAGCATCATTTGCTCTGTGCTTCAAGTCGCTGCTGATGACGCTGCTTCCGGCATCAGTTTTTGGTTTTTGGTGTCTCTCTTCGTCTGATGCCTACCCTTTGACCTGTCCAGCAAGGGAGGCCCTGCCAGTAGCTACGCTACCACTGGTATAGCTCTCAGGGTCCTTGGCATACTCAAACTCCCTCACCACGATAAGGTGGAGACACCAACGAGGGGAATTGAAGTATATACTGTGCTTAATGGAACAAATACAGTAAAAGAATGCAGATATCATTGGCAGTTAACTTAGAATACTTTTGTGTGTAACTTAATATGTTTGTTTTTACAAAATGGGAAATGAATTTAATCTTTTCTTGGCTACAGAATTCTGCAAGTCATTGCTGTATTTGGGATAGCAGTGTCTTTCAATTCAGGTTCTGTTGTACTTTTCCCACAGTCCAGCAGGTATCTTAGTGGGTTATAAATACTGTATGTGTAGGCTGGTTGTGGGTTGGATAGCAGGAAGGTGCAAGTAGGAAATTTTCTCATTGCTTATTACCTCCAGGATAACTTTGGAACCTTCTAGCTTCAGTCCTATTTGAAGTTCCCATGGTGGTAAAGGTAGCAGGAGCATGGTGCTGGCCAATCACATGCATTATGTCTGTTGCCAAAGTCATAAAATATCTGCATGTCCCAAGATACAGCAAGGCAGCAAGGTGTGGTGGATCTGGGGGATCACTTTACCTGTCTTACCTTTATGGTCATGTTCTTCATTATCTGTCACTGTCAGAATACCAGACTTTCTGGAAGTTTTATTTTCATGTGAGGTCCTTATACTGTTCACTTTGTTACTTATTATATAGAAATATGTTGTAGGTGCATTTCAATATATCTATTTTATCCTCTTTCCAAGGAAAATGCTAAATTAGCTGTTGAATTCAGTTCATTAAAAGAAAACTTGAAAGAAAAGGAAGAACAGCTCCAAGTATTGGGTGTACAGAAAGCTTCATTGGAAACTAGTCTTTTTGAGCTTACAGCAGAAGTAGAAGAGGATAAAAAGAAGATTGAAGATAAATGGAAGAAAGATGTGGAAAAGATAAGGTCAAAGTTAGAACACAGCCAAGTCGTAAGTGAACACATATTGCACAATATAAATATAACTTGTAAATATTTTTAGGTGTGTGTTACTAAAATATCAGAAATCATTAGTTTCATAATGTCTGTCTATCTGCACATAAGAAAACCTGTATATAAAAATGGTGATAAAAATCTTATCAATAATTATAGGCCTATATCCTTACTGACTTCCTTTTTGAAGATATTTGAGAGAGTGGTGTTTGTAAGACGTATGTCATCATTTGACTGTCAACAGTGTTTTAGCCAATGAACAGTTTGGATTTCAAATTAATTTTTTCACTAAAAAGGCCGTTAATAGATTGCTTGACCTTACCTTAACTGCCCTAAATGCTGGCCATAATGTGGGTGGAATATTTTGTGATTTGAAAAAGGCCCTTGATTGTGTCAATCACAAGATTTTATTATCTAAGTTGGAATTCTATGGTATTACGGGTCCGATGCATAAATGGATAGCATCTTATCTTAAAGGAAGGTTCCAGAGAATTAAATTACAAGGTAATGATAGTAACCTAAATACCTATTCAAATTGGGGCTTAATATCCCATGGTGTCCCACAGGGATCAATTTTGAGTCCCCTGTTATTCTTGATCTATAGTAATGATTTGCCTCTAGTATTAAATAGGATTTCCTATCCTGTCCTCTTTGCTGATGATACTAGTGTGATTATATCCAATCCAGATCCTCTAATTTTCCTGCATAGTGTGACTGAAGTTCTCAATAAATTAAAATTACGGTTTAATGCTAATTTATTGTTCTTAAACTTTTCTAAAACTGAATTTGTCAAGTTTAATACAAAAAATATTCATGAACATGAGATAAAGATAGTATATGATAACATGGAAATACCCAACTCAACCATTTAAAGTTCTTAGGGGTTAATATTGCAAATACTCTGACTTGGAAAACTCATATTGACTCACTTATCCCGAAACTTAGCTCTGTGTGCTATGCAGTCCTAGTCATAAAACCATTTGTGAATCAGGAAACTTTGCTGATGGTTTATTATGCCTATTTTCACTCTGTTATTCGATATGGCATTTTTTGGTGTAACTCTTCATACGCCATCAATGTCTTTCGTTTGCAAAAGAGGGTGGTAAGACTAATAACTGGTGCTGGTAATAGAAACTCGTGTAAAACGATATTCACTACTCTAAAAATTCTTACTCTTTCATCTTTGTATATTTATTTACTACTATCTTTTTTGGTCGATAGCATGGATCAGTATTATTTTGTATCTGATATACATAATAGAGACACTAGACAGATTCAACCTAAATCTATATCAACCCCCAACTCGTTTATCATTATATCAAAAAGGCTCATATTATATGGGCATCAAACTATTCAATTGTCTCCCACTAAATTTGAAGCAATTATAGAAAGATATTAAACAGTTTAAATTAAAATTAAAAAAATTCTTGAGTTGTCACCCATTTTATACTGTGGATGAATTTTTTGTATATACTAGTCGGTAAGATTAATTGTATTCTGGTTGTATTCTTATGTCTTGACTTAGTTCTTTGTACTGCTTATTTATCTAATATGACTTTTCCACATCATAAAGTATTGGATTTTATGGAAATAATAGATGAGTAATGAAAATGAAAGAAGAGCTTGTACTGACACCTGAAACCTTTGAAGAGTTCTATAACAAGATGTCTTGGTTCTGCGTTATTTTTGTAAACTGGGGTGTTTTGTTGTATATATGGTTGATATGTTCTTTTTTATTTGTTTTATACTATGAATGCCTTGACTTGTTCCTGTGGGAATGGAATGTTTGTTTTTTGATCTGTGACTCATTCCATATCCAATGGTTGTTTCCCAGCCTGTATCTGGATCTATTTTTGAATTTGAAATAAATTGAATTAAATTGAATAACAGTGCCTGTTCACCTAAGGGAAAAGTTTCCTGAGTAAGAGTTGGTGTTAGCAGCACCCACATTTCATGTCCTGTATAACACATCTAAACAAAACTTGCTGATTGTGAGAAAGCGCTGATGTAATAACCAATGCCTGTTAATTATGTACCACTGATGTCATCCAAATCTCTGTATTTTATTTGCCATTGCTTAATGGTGGAATCTATTGAATATGTGACTTCTGTTTAGGTACAGAGACATAAATGAAAAATCAAAAGAGTCTACTGGTTTGTATGTGTTCTTTGTTCTTTGTATGATACATCACGGACAGGCATCAATCAGTCATGAATAGACTGTTTAAATGGTACTTTCAAGGATGCATTTTCCTTTCTTTGTTTCCTTGGTAGTATATTGATGATATCACAGTTTGTTTTCTTTTCAATCTATGGTCACATAATTTCAAAGGTATTACAGGTATTATGATTTCCAGCTGAGTTAGCAGAACAGCACTTGTGACAGGTGAATGGAAATTGGTTGTCTTAGGATATGTTCAGTCTATAAGAATGGTGTTGAACCTTCAGATTCTACTCTCAGTTTTGTCCTGTCTCTAAGATAAGTGCTTCCATGAATGAACTTCAGAAATGTATTTAGAAAAGTCAGATGTTTTCTTAATTCTACCACTTAAGCATATATGATATAATTAACTACAAAGGTTTGTTTCTAATTGAAATGCTGATTGATAAATGAAATTTGTCAAAAATAGACACTCATTTTGGAAGTCAAGGGGTGCTGAAGCCTCAGAGGGTGGCAAATGGGAGAAATGTACATCAGGGGCAGGTCACATTTATTTATGCATTTATGAGTTACATATACCATTTTCGAATTTTTGGTAGAAACAAAGGGCCATGTAAATGTGGTTTTGTATAAGTAGAATTTAGAATGAAGTAAAGATGTTGAACCTGTTAAGGGTTTAACATTTGTTACACTGTTGGTTACAGTATCATAATTCATGGCATTACACTTTTTTATTTACATCTGAAGACTGCATGCTTTTAGAAGCCCATTGTAACATTTACACTATGTAGTAAAATTATATTGATGATGTGATTGTCAACTGTGATGAAGGTGATGATAATACAAGTTAAGTTTTTCTGTTCTTGTAGATGATTTCAGAACTTGAAGAAGGTAAGAAAGTTCTACTAGATGAAAGGTCAGAAATGATGCAACAAATAGCAACACTGGAAAGAAACTTAGAGGAAGCAAGTAAGACTGCGCATGAGAAACATTCAGCTCTGCAGAATCAGTTGTCAGCTGTGACTGCTGCCAAACAGACAACTGAAGAGGAATTGGTAAGGCTTTAAGATCCTGTTACCAGGACTGTGAAGATTACTATCTTCTGGAATGTGATTTCATGTAGTCTCGTAGAAATTTGCCATAATGGTGTCTCTGTCTTCAGCGGTAGAAATTGGCTGGTATTTTGGAGTAACATGTTGCCTCCAAGGAGATGAAGGTAGCATGGTACCCTCAGATGTTGGTAAACTTCTACTAGACTACATGACGCCACATTCCAGAAGACTAGTTTTCAGCAATTAGTAAGTTTATTGGATATGAAACATGCAGTTTGTTTCTTGTCAAAACACAGTTAATGAGTGTTTAGGATTTAAGTAATAGTAGTGTTAGTTTATGAGTAAGCAGAGTTTAGAATTTTAGGCAAGTTAGTATAGTAGCAAATGTACTGTTTTGCCACCTCATAACCCTGGTTGATTCCTGGTTGGAAATTTAGTGCATGTTATCTCAGTGGTCTTTCATTTCTCATGACATCAATTCTGTCTCTCACTATTAATTGCTGCTTCAGTATCTGCAGCACTAAAACTAAAACTAAAACTAAATTAAACTCCATGGCTTGAGTCCACACGCGAACTAATCTGCTGAAGTTGGCACTAACTTTGCCAACAAGCGGCGGTTGCTCGGTCAGTATCAGCAGCACTACAGATCTTAAATATCCTCGACAGAAAATGTCATTCTCATGAAGGAATGTATACAGGGGTTGGGCCAAACAATGGAAACACTACAGATACTGTACACATTCCTTTATTAATATGGTGTTGGACCACCTTTTGCCTTCAGTAGAGCTGTGGTCATTCTTGGAATGGACTCATACAAGTTTTGAACAGTCTCTAGTGGAATATCATACCATTCTTCTTGAACAACTTCAAATGGCTTTAGAGATGTTTTGAGGTGGGAATCTGTTCCTCACTGTAGTCTCCAAAACTGACCAGAGTGGTTCAGTGATATGATTGTGCTGGCCAGGGAAGATGTTGAAGTTCGCCTTCATGTTCTTCAAACCATGAATGAACAGTTCCAACTGTGTGAATGGCAGCATTGTTGTCTTGGAAAATTGCATCATTATTTGGAAATAATGTCTGGATCATGGGATGCACCTGATTACCCAACCTGTCCACATACTTACACCCTTGCAATGATATGGCCATGAAGGGTAGTAATGGGACCAAACTGTAACATGATAGTGCTGCCACAGACCATCACAGAACCTCCCCCATGTTTCACTGTTGGAACCAGGTGTTCTGGATTGTAGGTTTCATCATCATCATCATTTATTTACATTCTATAAATCCACTACATATAGGATAAGGAATTAGTCATTGATAATACAAATAACACTACATAGCAATAACAATATAAATAACAATATAAGACTCATTACGTTATTCAGTACCATAATCACAGTTAATTATTGGAGTCAAATTTACAATCAAAGTATTCTTCCAAGGAATAAAACGAGTTCATCAACAAAAATCTTCTTAAAACAATTTTAAAATGTTTAACATCTTGAGCCAGGTTCCTTATATTAGGAGGAAGCCAATTAAAAACCTTAATACCATGGTAATACACTCCTTTCTGAAATACAGTCAACTTATGTGTAGGATAATGGAATTTATTATTATATCTTGTATTCCTATTATATAACTCAGAATTTAACTTAAATTGATCTTTATTATTAACCACGAACATTGCAAGAGAAAATATATACTGAGATTGAAGGGGTAAAATTTCCAGTTCCCTGAACAATTCCCTACATGAATCTCTATTCCCAGAGTTCATTATAACTCTAATCGCCTTTTTTTGCAACCTAAAGATATGAATACTATAAGGGGAATTACCCCAAAAAAACCAAACCATAGGTCATAATTGAATGGAAGTAAGAAAAGTAAATCATTCTTAATGTACCCTGAGACATGTAAGATTTTAGGGCTCATTGGGTGTTCTACAGATATAGGGAACAGCATGAAGGACAACTCATCTGACTATATCACACATTTCCAGTTGTCTGATGTCTGGGTTTTATGGTCATGACATCATCCCTTATGAATCTGAGCATTACTTTCAGTAATCGGAGAGTTAGCAATTGCAGTCATACCGTGAATGTCGATTTTGTGAAGCTATTGTTGGACAATTTTTGTGGAAATGGGGTTGTCAAGACAAATGTTCAGTTCTGCTGTCACCTATGCTATAGTAGTAGTGTGATATTTAGAAATGGTCGATCCCAATGTACACCAGTCTCTTTCTGTCAGTGTTGATTTTCGCCCACTTTTTGTCTTCACTGATGTTATCTTCGCTTGATTCATGTATTCTGACATGACCTTAGAAACGGTAATGGTAGTTTTTGTCACAGACGCTCCAACTAAATGCGCACAAATGATCTGTCCTCTTTAGAAAATCAGACAGGTCTACCGTTTTATCATTCTTTCACATGTACTGTCGCTAAAGTCTTCTCTTCTTACTTTTTGTTGTGTAAATCTCTTTTTTAATATTTATGGTTCCTCACAGATCTGAATTTTGCACCGCCATCTATGAGCCAATTTTCTAGAAAATATGGGAACCTCAACATCTCACAACCCTATGGGTCTCCATGGCCTGTTACAGGGATACCTTTACTTTACTTTTTACTGATATATTTTTGGAAATATCCTTATGAAGTTAGTAATGAATGCCCATAGGCCTATATACTAGTGTATTTGTTGTCACTTTCTGTAATTTTGAGTCCTGTAAAGACAGATTATTTTGGTAATTATATTTTGTTAGGAGACTGTTTTTCAATTTCAGTTATGTGAAAGATCATCTTGTCCACAGAACATAATTATGCAGCTTACAGAATGTTCAGAATAGTGTCAGAATAATTAAATGTCTAAATGGCGAGTTGAACATTATCTCTTTTCTTTGACTTTTGCTGGAAATCAGTGGCTCATTTTGTTCAGCATGACGTGTTAAATAAACTGGTGCTTTGTGTCACAGCATATCCCCCTC
The DNA here is from genome assembly GCF_002891405.2 of Cryptotermes secundus. Classification (NCBI taxonomy): domain Eukaryota; kingdom Metazoa; phylum Arthropoda; class Insecta; order Blattodea; family Kalotermitidae; genus Cryptotermes; species Cryptotermes secundus. The sequence continues at coordinate 641,664 of NW_019720562.1, forward strand.
CCCCTACATCAGTGTTCCAGAATATCAAACAAATGCAAGCACCTGATTATTAAGAAAATGTAATAGCCACATAATCCTTTTTTGCCATATTTAGTAACTTAGTGCAATCCTCATTTAAGTTATTTATTCAAGTAGCTTGATTTGAACACTAAAATTGTACTCTTCACCATGTATAATTAGAATGATGAAGTCAAGGAGGATGAGATGGGCAGGGCATGTAGCACTAATGGGGATAAGAAATATATACAGGATATTGGTGGGAAAGCCAGGAGGAAAGAGACCACTAGGAAGACCAAGAGTTAGGTGGGTGGATAATATTAGAATGGATCTTAGTGAGATAGGATAGGGTGGTATGGACTGGATCAACTTGGCTCTGCGTAGGAACCAGTGGAGGGCTCTTGTGAACATGGTAATGGACCTTCAGGTTCCATAAATTTCTAGTTAGATCTTGAGTGGCTATGCAATTGGCAGCTTCTCAAGAAGGACCAGTTCCATTACATTACATTGCATTCCATGGATCCAGAGTTAGTCAAAATGACTGTAGGATGTGGAATATGTTATATAAATACAAAACATATGTACAGACCCAATGGAGTTCTCACACAAGAGAAACCAAGAATACACAGTGACTACACACAAGGCTTTTTAAAGATACATAAGTTATTTTCTAGACAGTAGGTATTCATCAACAGAGTAGAATGAATGTGTATTTAAGTATCATTTCAGTGCTATTTTAAATCGTGCCTTTTCATTCATAAGACCTTTGCGATCAGATGTTAGGTTATTAAAATGTTTATCCCAGCATAATATGCGCTTTTCTGAAAGCATGAGAGGTTAGCAATTGGTTTGTGAAGACAGTGTTTGTGTCTTATGATATAACTGTGTATATCCGCATTCATCTGAAAATATTCTTTGTTATTTGTAATGAAGTTTATTAATGAATCATCATCATCATCATCAGTAATCTGTCAAGACGACAGGTCCACAGTCTCTTCCAAAACAATTCCTCCACTTAATGCGATCTAGAGCTTTCTCCTTCAAATGACAGTATCCTCTTCTGTCCCCAAGGTCATCCAGCATCTTCTTACGTCTTCTTCCTCGTCTTCTTGTCACTTCTATCCGCCCCTCTATCTTTCCTTC
>NW_019720562.1:643088-646710 GCF_002891405.2 Cryptotermes secundus
GTACATTATTAACATTACAGAATCCACATATTCCTGCCAGTTTTAATATGTATTTTGTAATCAACAAGTGTGTAACCCCGGTCAAAGTTTGACACTTCTCGGGCCATTATCTCCGTAACCGTTCAACTTTGGACATAGGTGTTTTGGGTTATATCGGCATACTTTAACATAAGGAACACCCTCCCGAAGTTTGGCACATTCCTCCTGGGACACCCTGTATATGTATGTATAAGGCAAAATTCAGATCTGTAGTCTCTTAAATAGATTTCTACAGGAATTATGGGATTTGACACCCATCACAATTCTAACAATTTTCTTTTGCAATGTAAATACCTTTTTACTGTCAGATTAATTACCCCAGAAAATTATTCCATACTTCAGTAAAGAGTGAAAATAAGCAAAATAGACTGATTTGAGAATGTCAGTGTTACTAGTATGTAACATGAATCTAACTGCATAACATGCTCTACTTAACTTTGGAATCAACTGATTGATATGGTTTTTCCAGTTTAAATGATTATCAATTTGCAAGCCAAGGAATTTTGTGTTTACTGCTTCTTCTTTATATTAACATTATATCGTATGTTTAATGGATATTGTGGTGAGTTTTTTTGTTATAAATTTTATTACATTTGTTTTCTTCTAGGTTCAGTGACAGCTTGTTTGCAGAAAACCATTTACTCATTTGCAAAAGAACCTTGCTTGATAACATGCAGAAATCATCTAAATTTTTACCAGAAACTATAACACTAGTGTCATCTGCAAATATTATAGGTATTGATGAGGTATTTAGTGTAGGAGGGAGGTCGTTTATATAAATTATGAAAAGCAAAGGCCCCAAAATTGACGCCTGTGGAACTCCATGTTTTATTATTCCCCAGTTATGAATGTAGTTATATGATATAGGTGAGATTGTAAATACTAATAGGTTCAGTTTTATAAAATGTGGTACATTTTGGCGGTAAATAGTATTATTGGAACATTCACATTGTATAAAAATAACAGAATATTTTTCATGCTTTATTAATAACAGTTAGAATATACAAAGCTATAATTTTGCATGTGATTCTGTATGGGTGTGAAACTTGATCTCTGATATTAAGGGAAGAGCATAGACTGAGGGTGTTTGAGAACAGGGTGCTAAGGAGAAATTTTGGATCAAAGAAGGATGAGGTGATGGGAGGTTGGAGAAAACTACATTATGAGGAGCTTCATAACTTGTACTCTTCTCCAAGTATAATTAGAATGATGAAGTCAAGGAGGATGAGATAGGCAGGGCATGTAGCATGAATGGTGGAGAAGAGCTATTCATATAGAATATTGGTGGGAAAGCCAAATGGAAAGAGACCACTAGGAAGACTTAAGACATTACTGGGTGCATAATATTAAAGTGGATCTAAAAGAGATAGGATGGGATGGTATGGACTGAATTGATCTGACTCAGGATAGGGACCAGTGGAGGACTCTTGTGAACATGGTAATGAACTTTTGGGTTCAATAAAATGCTGGGAAGTTCTTGAGTAGCTGCACAATTGGCGGCTTCTCAAGAAGGGTTCAGCTCCATGAGTGAGTGATCAATCTTTAGGTACTGTGTTCCCTATTGTTAAAAACAACCAACTTACCTAGGGTGAAACTTTCATAGTAATCAGAGTTACTTACAATGAATGTGTGGTGTAATTATTTTGCTTACCTTCTTGCTTACAGGCTGCAGAGAGGTGCAAGTGTTTGGAGCTGAAGAATGATAAAGAAAGTGTGAAGGAGGCATATGAAGTAGAAATTGAGAAGAAAAATCAGGAATTAAAGGATGTGCATACCTGTCTTGATGATGTAGCTGGAGAAAAGTTGGGTAAGGAGATGTAGTGTGAATAAAAAGAAGATTGTGATGTAACGCAGGTCAAGTTGTGTTGCTTGAAAGGGAAGACTAGTGCTTATTCATTTTTTTTGTGTTTTACTCTTATTTAGAGGAAGAATTTTTTTAAGTTATTTTAAGACAGCATTGCAAGGGGCCAGCATTTGGTTGTTTGTAGTGGCAGGAAGCCCGTAGACCTTTAAATTTGAGTCATATATAAAATATATTACCTCTAGTATACTGATACAAATATCTGTTCTGTGCAAATCAGAACTGTGAAGCAGAAGCCACAAATAAGAACTGGACCCATAAGACTCAGAAACATTTGCAGTATTTAATTGAATGCCATGAAATTTATGATATTTAAAAACTTGCTACTAAAGGTTTGCTAGATTGTATTAATATTGTGTACCACCATGGAGTCATACTAATTCCATATTTTTTAAAGTTATGTATTAGGTGTATGAAATCATTTGAAATATTTAGTAAGCAGTTTTCATAAACTTTTTTTTGACAAGATTTTCAGATTTCTTAACCCTTCAGTGCCATAGTTTGTGCGTGTCACTGAAGTCCGTACCTGGCACGCATAGTACAGTGCCAAGTTTCAGCTCGTATTTTGAACTGTTGTTTTTCATGTAAAGTAATTCTTCTGGTATGAAATTAAAGAGGAAATTTCAGGCTATCATTTTGTATATTCATTGTTCCACTTTGAACTTCCTGCAGCAGTTTTATTACATTTTAATTCTTTGAAAAAGTTTTCTACCTCAGCAGTTGGTGTGCTTAATACCATACAAATCTATCTTCATCCCTAGGGGAATTCTCATGAACTAAATATGTTAGATTGATACTATGTGCTGTCCTGCATGCTGATCGAATGAAAAGCTGAATCTCTTGTGGCATATTCTGACCAGTGTTACTTCTAGATTGGAATCCACAAGAAAACACCTGGAGAATCTACGACTTTGAGACGTGATGTTGATTCTAAAAAATGCTATGACTACCATGTAGCAAACGATAAACAGTTCACTGTATGAGTGGTACTACTGCAATTCCAATTTGTTCTATAAATATGCATGATGCAGTCTGGTTTTAGCATCCAAGGCCAGCTGTGAGCAGTGAAGTTGCTAGCTGTGTTTTGTCATGACCAGTGGATGATATATTTACTTCAAACCAAATCAGAACAAAGTTTCATGAGAATAGATAAATTGTCAATCAGAATTCACTTAATTGAGGGTAGACTCTGTGAAATATGCTAATGCTGTAGAACACAAAGTGCAGGGTTGACAATCGTCAGACAAACAGTCCCCTATCTAAGAGAAAGAAATTTTATAAGCAAGATTCTACCAACTGCAAGGAAATCAAGACCACAGAAACAGCTTGTTGTGTGTCAAAAACTGTGTGCTGGTGTGGCGTACGAAAGGGGACCCAAAAATAACCGGAACTGACCTGTTGCGTGCGCATGCTTTGTAGTTACGAGTTGTGCTGCTAGGTGGAGTTAGCTGGGGGTCTCCCGCGACTGTTAGTGAGCTGGCGTCAGTCTGAGTTAAGTGGTTTGTCTGTGGTGCTCTGTTGTGTGCGTTCCTGTTTCAACCCTTTGGCGATTAGTGAGATGGCTGACCAGAAGGAACAAAGAGTGTGCGTAAAAATTTGCTTTCTGTTAGGGAAAACTGCACTTCACTCTTCAAGTCGCAGCAAACATTCACGCGGTTTTCTCTTTGGTCATCTCCGAGCAAGCGAGGAACAAATTTTGCAGACACCTGTCTCATGTGCACA
>NW_019720562.1:646864-650879 GCF_002891405.2 Cryptotermes secundus
AATTTCTGAGATAATATAATACTATTATTTCTAATTTTTATAGGCTTACTGTACCAAAAAATAATTTTGATACTGTGTGGGTCACTACACCAATTCTATATACATCTCTGAATGTATTATGAAAATTAGAAAAACAAACCTCCAGTTTTTCCCAATGTATTACACTTTAAGTGAAATGTTGCATTTACCATTTTAAATGTTTAAATACCCTCCATCCCAAGGAGTGAGTAGGAATTAACTGTCCTGCATCAAAAGGTTAAAGAAGAGGAAAGCATTAATATGTACTTTGGGAAAAGGAAGGTTACTCTTGTGGGTGTGTGCAAACCCACCTGGCATGTTGAATGCAGCTGTGTACTGCTGTTTGGATAACTTTACTTTAGATAATAGACTTGCATTTCAGAGTCTCTGTTTCTGTTCAATAGTTGTTAACATTTTTGGATACTGGTATATGTGTGCACTCAGTTATTTTAAACTGAATGATGGAATATGCAAATTAGAAATCTGTTAGTTAAATTTTAAAACAGTTCAGACCATAGCAAGAGTACTTTTTATGGCCCTAAACACTTGAAACTCCTTGTGTTAATTTGTACTTAGGTTTATTAAGAATGTTCTTTCAATTGGAGAGGTTATATGCTATCTCTGTAACAGGTCGTGGAGTCCCATGGGGTTGTGAGACATTGAGGCTCTTACATTTTCTAGACAGTTGGCGGTGAGGTTGTCAGCCTTATGGGCCAGCTGTCCTTTACCCCTACGAAGATTCCTTATACTCATTTCTGCTAGAGGCTGATGTGACCGTAGGGCCATGGTGCGGTTAAAAGGATTAGGTCAATTGAAAAATGCAATGACCTCATGAGGAATCAAACCTGGGACCTTCTGGATTGTAGCTTAGTGCCCCCTTAGAGAAGTTATACAACAGCAAATAAGAGAGAAAGATGGTCATAAATAGTGAATAGGTAAGACTGTTTTAGGAGGTGGTTGTAGAAGTTCAAACACCATACATCTTGGATAAAAATCTGGAACATTGCCACTGTACTATCCTGCATTTTTTTTATTGCTAGTGGGGTGGGACTAAGTCCCTTGTACTGCAGCCACTTCTGGCCTATTGTGCCAGCCCCAGATGATAGGTGAGGGTGATTGTGGAGCAATTGGTGGAATGAAGATTAGCAGGGGAAACCAAAGTACTCGGAGAAAACCTGCCCCAGTGCCACTTTGTCCACCACAAATCCCACTTCACCAGACCTGGGATTGAACCCGGGCCGCTGCTGTGGGTACCATCCTGCTTGGTTAAATCTTTGTAGTCTGAGACTTGTAAGCATACGTCATAGAAAAAAGTGATCATTACCTGAGTTCAGATAATTGTGTCAATTGTAATGTTAAGTATAATAAAACATATAATAAGTGCTGTGATGTGTAAAGGTAAAATCAGAGTGCAGTTTGTGCCTAGTTCTAATTATTGTACATATCTACTGTAAGATGGAGATCATGATGCCTCATTATAACGTGGGTAGCATGGACAGTGCATATTGACTATTCATACCTCCTGGCACCTCATTATTTAAGGTTCTTACTTGTGTTATATGGGAAATACATACATGTATTCTTTATTTGCACATATGTAATTTTATTCAGTTTTGTAAGATCTGAGACTTTCACAGCATTGAAAATTCATATTATGCTCTTCCTGGTTATGACATCATGTACTTTGGTAGGTGAATATCAGCATTATGATATAACATATTGCATCGATGAGATTTTCATGGCCAAGAATAATAAGATTATGGTCTTCTGGGATTTTACACCATGGAGGAATCAAGCTATCAACGTACACACTGTCACACTGCAGAAAACTGTAATGATAATACTACATCCATCCCCAGGGTTGAGCGAAATTGGAGAAGTGGCAGGATATGTAGAACTAGTTTATGGAAGATAGGAGTAGCTAATTAGAACTTGGAATGGGGAAAGAAGGATGGGATCTTGATGGACCAACAGGAAAAATAGGCCCAAACTAAACTAACTTCATGGAGCTGAGTCCTTCTTGAGAAGACACCAATCGTGCAGCCACTCAAGAAGTTCCCAACATTTTATGGAATGCAAAGATTCATTGCCTTGCTCACAAGAGCCCTCCACTGGACCCTATCATGAGCCAGGTTGATCCAGTCCATACAACCCCATCCTATGTCTAAGATTAATTTTAATATTGTCCACCCAGCTATGTCTTGGTCTCCCTAGTGGTCTCTTTCCTTCTGGCTTCCCACCAATATCCTGTATGCATTCCTGTTCTCCCCATTCATGTTACATGCCCTGCCCATCTAATCTTTCCTTGACTTGATCATTCTAATTATACTTGGTGAAGAGTAAAAGTTATGAAGCTCCTCATTATATAGTTTTCTCTAACCTCCTGTCACTTCAGCACTGTTTGGTGCAAATATTCTCCTTGACACCTTGTTCTCAAGCACCCCCAGTCTATCAGTATGTGTGTAATTAACTGGAAAGGATATGGAAAGAAATAGTTGCAGTCTTAATTTGAGGTGGGATCCCAGCATTTCCATAAAGGAACTGAGGAAAACCACGAAAACTGTAGGCTGTAAGTCAGAGTTTGAATCTGAGATCTCCTCAATATGAATCTGCAGTGCTAACCACTGTACCACAATGATTAGTAATAACCAGGGCCCGGATTTTGATGACCTGAAAATATTAAAAAAAAATGACCTATGAAATGACCAGAGAAATCCAGAAAAATGACCTAAAGGAGAAAAGAAAGAACACTTCGCTTCCATGTTATTCACATTTCAGAAAACATATGAAGAAAGATTCCCTAAAATGGCCAAAAATGACGAGAAAGACCCTTAAAAGTCCAAAAAAATTACCCTCAAAATGAAAAAAACGACCTTAAATCTGAAAATGTAAAAAAATGACAAAAAATGACCTATGAAATTTACATTTCTGTAACCAGTAGCTCATATCCGAGATTTATATATTTAAGAGCATCACATAGGATACAAGGAAAAAAAGGTAACATGTCATCAAAATCCGGGCCCTGATAATAACAATATTATAACAAGCGTGCAAAACGTAAAGAGCAAGGAAGTAAAGATAATAAAATTAACACATATAACTGCTTTGCAACATATCAGTCTGCTTTCAGTCACAAGCCAAAATCAGCTTTGTAAAACCAGTTAAATTACTTACGAAAAGTTGTACCATCACAGTTCTCAGACTGATTAAAATCCAAATGCAGTATGACACCAGCAACAAGAATATTCAGGTGCAGAAAAGACATATTCATGTATACACAAATTTATAATTATGATGGTTATAGGACTGAAGCTTTCTCTGTACACACTGCAAACACATAATAGTTCATTCAGTACTATTGCATGCTGTGAACTGGTTAGCCAGGACTGAGTTTCTGGTAGAGGAGTCTGAAGTATTCTCTTCATTATATTTATTCTTTCATTAAAGAATAAGACCTCTAGTGGATACGATGGGTTGTCTAATAAAATTATCAAGTTATGTGGAGCGCAGATAGTTAAGCCCCTTACTCACATCTACAATCTTTCCTTAACAACAGGTATATACCCAGATCGACTAAAATACACTAATGTTATACCACGCTTTAAAAAAGGTGATACATCTGAAATATCTAATTATAGGCCTATTTCTTTATTGACAGGGTTTTCTAAATTATTTGAAATATTAGTCTTTAATAGACTAAAACAACATTTGACAAACAATAATATTATTGTGGATGGGCAATTTGGATTCAGAAATGGTATATCTACACAAAATGCTATCTTCAAACTAACAGAAGCTATTTATAAGGCATGGAATAACAAAGAACTAGTGGTAGGTGTATTTTGTGACCTTACAAGGGCTTTTGATTGTGTCAAGCACAACCTACTAATCCAAAAGTTAGAACATTATGGTATTAAAGGATGTATTTTGAAATGGCTCAAATCATATTTACATAATAGGAAACAGAGAACTGTATTACACACTCATGACTCAACCA
>NW_019720562.1:651325-689044 GCF_002891405.2 Cryptotermes secundus
TTTTATATATATATTCCATAGTCTTGTTTGTACTCAAAAATCCTGATATGTATCAGGTGAATAATGGCATACACAAATTAAGTACTAGGTGGCATAATAAACTACATGTTTCCTTTGTGAGATTATCTTCCATTGAAAAGAGTGTGCATTTTTCATCCATTAGAATATTTAATAACTTGCCATACAATATATATTGTTTAAAAGACAATATTAATACTTTTAAACAAAGGCTAAAAGATTATCTTATTTTAAATGCATTTTATTCGGTAGATGAATACATGGCATACAGGCAAGCATAATACATTATTGTTGTCTTTCCAAGATTATGTACTATCTAGATTTGTTATATGACTGCTTTTTATTTTATTATTGTATTTTTCATTTTATAATTCTTGAATATTTTAATTGTTGAGACTAGATTGCATTTTGCAATGTCATTTTGCTGACGAATTCAATATCCGGTCCGGTTTCTGGACAATGGATCTGTGAAATTATGTATGTATGTATGTTAAGAATTGCTGTGGTGCCTGACCCAGTGGCTTTCTGTTCATTGGCTACTAAGGTCTCTTTCTTTGTTGGGAAAGGTGGCCAGAAATGATTGCTCATCTTGTTCATTTAAGGCTTTCCTAGAGTCATGTTATAAAAGTTCTGAATTTTGTATTTATACTATGATATTTAATTTATAAACTTGCATGTGCTGAAGATGACTGACAACTATTTGTGCTCTTCAATTGTGGTCTTCGGTTGTGACACTGTGTATTCCTGTAGGTGGATACTAACGTTTTGGAGGAATTGAACCATGAAAATAGAGATGGGATGTTCGTGTGAAATGTCAGTATCCACCTACAAGGCCACAATTGGAACAATCACTGAGAAACTCTCAGAACCTCTGGTGGGTTGTAAACATCTGCAGATATGTGTATGAGGTTCTGTAGTGATACTTTTTAATGCTGTATTCCAGGGTAGAGGTCAGTGTAATCCAAGTACAGACACATATGCGTGCGCGCACACACACGCACAAGGCAGACTTTTATTTGTAAAGGATTATGCAGAGATTTTAATATGTGACGTGTTAAGAAAAATATGATACAATAGGTGTGGATTATTGAATTTCATAAGGAAAATTAGTATATCTCTAAACATCAATTCTCATTCTAATATGCTGCAGTTTTCTATAAGGTGAAGCCTGCAGACATGAGGGAGAGATAAAATTTTTGAACTGAAAGATAAGAAAGACGAAGCAGAGGTCCATTTTGAGGTAGCATACTAATACTGGGATTTATGCAGGAGGAACATGGGAATTCATGGAAAACCCCATTCTGTGTAATTAAACTCGCATGTTAAATTTTGTCATGAATATAATGTAGCTATATTTCAAAGCTACTTGATTGGTGCAGTGTGGTATGTGTTTTCATTTTATTATATAGGGTCTCAGCTCCTTTTCCTTTGGGCTTCATGTTTCAAAATTGTTCCATGACTCCTATGTTTGGTTAGCCCTAGAAGCACAGCTTGCAGCCAGCCAGTCTGAACAACAGGCAGTATTGGAACGCTGCTATGCCAGCTCTGCTGAGAATGAAAACCTACGTAAAACAATTGCTGATCTCCGGCGACGGTTGGAAGAAAGCCAGGCAGCTTTGCATGAACTTGGGCGGGAAAATCAAACGCTTCAGGTAAATATTTTGTGGTATATTCTTAAAGTTTTTGCACTGAAGATATATTTGATAACAATATTGATATTTCATATGTATTGTTTATGTATGTTTTGTTCCTTTTAAATTTGGGATGAACGGTCAGAACTGTGACTTACATATGCTATATATTAAACATATCATAAGTAAAATTTAGCCATGTTTCAGAACAGATAGTAGTTGTTATGTTAATATTGTTAAGACTTGGCAGTGCACCAGTGAATCACTCTGAAAGTATACAGAAGGAAGAATGATTCATCAGTTGTCCTCACATTCGTTCTAGTATGCAGACAGGAGGGTGAATGACAGTTGCCTAATATGAAGCACTGTCATATGGTGAGAGGTAAACCAATAAGTCTGTCTTTGATACTGATACTGTTATTACTTTTGATACTTTTACTGTCCATTTTCTGTCATATTTTTCGCAATTTAATTTTTTTGGGTGGTGGGTGAAACTGAAGTAATTTATGTCTTTGCTTAGATTAGGTAGATTTAAAGCAGCAGGTGTTAAACAACCCTTACACTATGACTAATATTCAGTTTATTGTCTGTCCCCTTTCTTGCAGTTCTAGCCCTCCAGCAATTTTATACGTCATGAAATGCTGTATCTTGCCTTATGGGACATTATGGTCGTGACTTGGTTTCATGGAGAATGCCACCAGTTGACAAATCTTAATGTAGGTTACATCTCACAGTCTGTTAGAATGTGTAAGGATGTTTATTCTGTGTCATGACACCTTCTAGTCATGGGACTATTTGCTGGTCACAGTTTGAAGATTGATTAGATGCTCATTCAAGGGACAGTGTCATGTATAAGTGACGTTACTTCTCTGAACTTGTTCCTACTCAGTTCCAGTAGTTCCTGAAGGTAACCCTTTCGTCCATGATGAACTCCCAGGATGCCTGGTGTTTTCTATTCTTCCCATCCCTGATGATCCTCTTAGTAACCTTTTCTGAGATCCCATAGGCTAGGTTAGGTCCTACAAGTGGATGTTTGAAACCTGTTTTTCTCAGTTGATTGGCAGTATTGGTCCTTTCAATCCCTTTTGTTGCCTGTTGCCCATATCAGTTGCGCTATCTTTTATTTAGCCAGTTTCATGAGGGATTTATGGCAGTCCCATACGTACTTCAAGTTGATCTGGTATAAATGCAGCTACGCTCTGTGATAAGATATATGTTTTTGTAGTGTTTACCTGTATTTTCCATTGTATATGCCTTAGTGGCACACACTTTAGCCTGGAATATTGTGGTGTGTTACTAAAGGTTGTAGCTAAGCTTCTTCCTTGTGACATATGCATACACGTCACAAGTGCCTTCGTTTGCTTTGGACCAATCTGTATACCAGTTCAGTCTGAAATCCACTCTCCAGCTCACTTCTGTCAGGAAATTGGACCATAAATGGTTTGTTAAATACATATTTTTCTTTTTCATTTTATCAACCACCATTTGTAAGATATGTTCCTTCTTCAAGTCCTAAAACATGTTAGCATGTCTTTCCCAGAAAGAATTGTGCTTCCATTGGTTACTACAATTGAGTTTGTAAATTCCTGTCAAAATCTTGGCTCCAGCATCAAATGTAGAAGAGGTTGTCCCAGGAGAACTTGAAATCTAACTGTAGGAGTCATTTTTATAGCTCCAGGTGTACCAGATTGACTGACCTTTGCAGTTTGTAGAGTTCAGGTTTACAATTTTCCAGATGACCCTAGACCACCACAGTATGGCAGCATAAGTAGGTACAGGTCTTACTACCATGGTCCATATCCAATATAGCTCCTTTGGTTTCAGTCCCTATGTTTTCCCTGAGGTGCTTCTACAGGTTCAGACTGGGGTTTGGGCTCTGTTTCTGATTGTATCCACCTGTGTCTTCTGTGGGAGTCAGTCCTTTGCCCAAGTTAGTCTAAGGTTTTGACTGCTGTTTACAGAGGAATATTTTTACCGAAGAGAGTTGTTCTGGAAGTCCCCTTTTATCTCCTACATATTCATCACCAGACTCACAACGGAGGCAATGGATGTGACATATATTTACACCAATTTTTATTTTATTGAAATATTTGTTCTGGTAAAGTTGTGATGCCTACTAGAGTGCACTGCCATAGCCGTTCATTGTATAATCATTCTGGCGTGTTCAGAAACGAAACTACTAATGCATTATGCCTTTTATTTGAAATGTAGCTTGAACTGGAAAAGTTGTTGGGTCGTAAGTGGACAGAGGACTCTGATGTTATTAGCTGCAGCCTTTGCCAGAAGGAGTTCTCGCTTATTGTAAGGAAGCATCACTGCCGTAACTGTGGACAGATTTTCTGCAATGAGTGTTCATCCAAGATGGCACCCATTACAAGCAACAAGAAGCCCGTCCGAGTGTGTGACTCTTGTTACAATGAGTTAGGTAGCAAATAGTGTAGTGACTCATGCTCAGAACTATGGCTCTTTAACATTTATTTCAGTGCCTCTTGCTGAGAAAAACATTTTTTTTGTGACTGAAAGTTAGAGATTACTCCTCAGAATTAAATTTTGAGAAGAATGAATCACTCTTTTCATGTTGTGTCAGCCATTGGATTGACACATGATGACCTTTTCAGAAGATGCTGAATGTGCCAGAATGTGTTTGCTGCTATATCATCAGAAATATTACTTATACCCTTGCATAAAAATAGTGTGCCAAACGGTATATTTTGAGATACAGTCCCTAAGGGATGTGAATAGTATGAATAAATGAATGGATGTGTGAGATGCAAAGATTACCATATACAAAGTTCTTTTTATTTGTTTTTATAGTTTATACCTGTTTGACATAAATTCTGATGTTAATGTTGATTGTAACATTTGAGAAAGTATTGTAAGTTCATTTTGTACATGTTCATTTGTGTTCTCTTTATTATATTCTTCATTATCTGTTTATATCTTTTAAATATTGATAGGCAGTTTTTTTTGTTTGCGTTACATTTTCAGCATATTCTATTATTGGTGTTTAAAACTGGAAATCAGAAGGTGCCAAATATTTTGTAGTTATTTTGAATAATCTACACAACTTTATAAAAAGGCAGCTGTACTCGTATTACTGAGCAATCTAGAAAGATTGGGAATTCTTGTGGTCTGTATCTCTGCAAGAATATAAGATTTGAGATTATCACTATAGTGAAGATTCATGTCTGGTCAGAGCAAGCTGTAAGGATGCTGACTCATCTTAGGACACATTCAACCAGTATTACAAATGAGTACTTAGCATTCTTGCTTCGTATTCATGAGTCACCTGGTTTGAATTTTGGCCAGGCTACTGGCTGTCCCAATTAAGATTTGCTATGATTTCCTTAATCCCTCCAGGTAAATGAAGGAATAGTACTTTCATCTGTGTCATAATGACTGCCTTCTAAATCCTTTATTGTTCATTATTAATGATTATCTTTCCATCTTATTTAGCGTTATTAAACCCCTGCAGTTCAAACAGCATTGTTAATTACTAGAAACAGTGAATAGGACATGCACTGCAGCTATTGTGACACTGGGTATAAGATGTTACTACTGACCTGTACTGCTATATATGTGTCATTTTAGGGCATACATGTGTTTGTTCATCATGTCACTGTTTTGTGCCTGGAACAGCGTATTATATACCTGACTTATTATTTTAATATCCTATTCTTACAAATTTCGAGTGAAGTTATATATCAGAGAGTTCAGAAGAGAATAAAAATTGATTTAAAATGCAGTTCTCTTACAGTATTACAATTTTATACTTAAATTCTCTTTCAGACCATTAGAATTTAAATTCTAATGGCACATGTTGGTATGTCTGCTATGAAAAAGTGTTGCAATGGAATATTTTCATGATACATTGTACAAATATGAGTACAGGTGTCCTCCAATTTAATCAGAACAAACTGCAAACTTGCATTACTTGCTACATGTTTCATGCTGGTTTGTTCTTTAACCCTGAATATGGTGGAAACACATTTCACTGAAACATTGGTTGACTTTCAACAGACTACACAGCATTGTCTAAGTTAGAACTCTTCAAACTGTGTAAGATTCTGGAATTCATGACTTCTTATAATGTGAAACGTGTTGTGATTTTAGAATGTATAAAAGTCAAATGTTAGTATTGTTTCCTGCTGGGCAGGTAGGGATATTCTAGCTGTTTTGGGGAGACTTTGTACCTTATGCAAGGGTGTTTCCGTACCAATTTAATTATGTCCCACGTGTACTGTAGTGATGGTAGTGATATAGTTGGACAAGGGGCAGCATGTTGCTAATAGTGGGCTAATTATGAGCTCGTCTGTACACAGAAATTATTATATCAGAGATCGAATGGCTTTCAAGGTGCAGTAAATTTGATGTATATCTTGAAGTGTAGTAATAACAAAGAAGGAAATAACATACAATTAACTATAAAATTCTGTTCCATCCCTAGTTAATGTGAACTCTGAACATGTGTGTTCAAGTACATTAAGAAGGATGGATTAAGGATAGCTGATGAGGTAATCACTCAAGGTCCGAGATTAGGAGGAGGTTAAAGGTAAATGATTTTTATGTAGCACATAGCAAGTGCAAGGTAGCCATGAAACTGAGCTCTTTTTATCTCTCTGTAGTGCATTATCTCACCAGTATTTGTTACTGTGGAATAGAAAGGACATGTCGTGCTAAGGCCTGTAAACATATGCAGATTACACTTAATATGTTCCTGCACAGAACTTCTGTTACAATAGGGGCATTATAACAAATGTTGAATTTGAGGTTGTCATAGCAATGTCTGTGAAGACTTCTGAGATACAATGCTGTGTAGTTCAATGAAAGTTAAACGTTTTGGAGGAACATAACACTTCCATCTCCATGTTCAAAGAATAAGTCAAGCAAGAAACCAGCATGAAGCATGCAGCTTTTGCCCAACTGCACGGTATTACATTCCAGAAAATAGAAGCTCTCATACCCCTCCCCCCCCCAAAAAAAAACTCTTGTAATAATTCAAGTGTTGATGGTATTTGGTTGTCAGTTCAGAGGTTCACATTGATTAGTGGCTTGTGGCAGCAAAAGTCGCAATTTCAGAAAGTGCTTGAATATAAAACTCAGTTGTGAACTGTGCTCTCTGTGTAGAGTTCTTCATAATTTGTAAATTGAAGCTACCCAGTTGCAGGTATCATTACCAGTAATTAATCAGTTAACATCATTGTAATGTTTGTATTTATATACAGTTACAGAAAAGTAGAAGGCACTGAAATCCCTGCTACAATACTGTTTTATATCTGTGTATTGATCACAGAATTTGCAAAATATAATTAACCTATTAAAGTTAAACTGGGCAAAAGAAAAGTTGTTTATTTTCTTCTAATTCATCTTCAGAAACAGTGCAGTCACTTCTGCCAATTAATTAAGCAATTGAATAAAAGCAACATCAGCTTTTGAATGAGTGGTTGTACAGTACACCTCTTTAGGACCTTCACTTTGCTGACAAATTAAATTATCAGAAAATGCTTACAGAATTGTATGTGATGGAGAGGTGTGGGGGTCACTTTTGAATCTTTTTTTTTTTTTGCATTCTAACAATGCAACTAGTCTGAGACTAACGAGCATTTCTCTTCTGACTTAAACTACTACTACTATAACTTAAACATCTGAGACTGCACCCACTGGTGTGTCCCAGAATATGGTGTCCTTGAATCATGAACAGTAACATTCATCCCTATTTTAGGTTTCCAGAGTATACATGCAAAGAAGCCAGATGTAACAGAAACTTATTTTAACTCAAACAGAAAGTCATGTTTTGAACTGGAGTTCATGAAAAGCAAACGATATGTCATTGGCGCAGGAAAACGTCCATGTAGAGCTATGCAGTACAGTTTACAAATTGTAATGCGCAATATTTGCTCCACTTTTTTTTTTTTTTAATTCGCTTAGTAGGAAGTGGAGTCCAACTGGGTCCACTCGGCACCACGGCCACTAATTGGCCTAGTGTAGCCTGCCCCAGGTGATTATGATGGAGAATTTGGTGGAATGAAGATTGGCAGGGGAAACCGAAGTACTCGGAGAAAACCCACCCCAGTGCCACTTTGTCCGCCACAAATCCCAGTTGACCAGATCCAGGATCGAACCTGGGCTGCCACGGTGGGAAGCCAGCAACTAACCACTTGAGCTATGGCGCAGCCTTTTGCTCCACTTACACAATGATAGTTACAGACCTCAACTCAATTTTAGTATTTTTTTTTTAATTTAATCTTTCAGGTCTTTATTACAGATGAACCCATTACTGAGATGTAATTGTAAAGGTGAACCTATGGAAACTTCATCTGAGAGAATTTAGCATTATTTTTGGCCTGAAATTAATATTTACTTTCCCTGTATATATTTTTTTAAAGTTCATGAACATTTGATATACTGTTATGTATGTGAGTGTCATAGCCTGTGGTGTGTCTGACGTCTGTAAATGTTAGTGGGGTGGACATCTGAAAGAATTGAATGTTTAAAAATATTGTCACATGTTGGGTATATGTCATGTGACAAATAACTTTACGCCATGTTGGATATAGCAAATTTATTTCACATTCACTCTTACAATTACACAATTTCGCAAGTACTGGAATCTGCAGTATCACACTTACTTCTCCTGTAGTCATTTCCATTCATTCAAGAACAGTGGACTTCAACTCACCCTGGAGAATGCTAGACTGCAACTGACTGGTTACTATAACTAGTTACTCTTATAAACCTTCAGTCAGACAGCGGAAAACCCATATCACTTCACTATTGCGTAAACGCCATGTTTACAGGCGTTGCTGGGGAACACTGCTGAGAGTTGTTTATTGCTGTGTAGTAACTGCAGTGTCCCCTGTTACGTCACCACGGAGGAGGGGGACAGAGTGTTGACTGGCCTGTTACTGTAGCAGCGGAAGTTGCTCCAATGATATTATGTCACTGCTGGAGGGGGGGGGGTGTCCTGCATAGCGCAAATTCGTCACACTGCTCCCTTCTAAAGGTTGTTTCGTCCCGAACAGCCTAATGGTGCACCCCCATTCCTTTTCTTTCGGGGCTGTGCTTTATGAGTCTTCTTTTGGTTTGGCTGCTACTCTTGCAGTGACTATTCTCTGGCCATTACATCAACTCCTTTCTTAATATTCATCCTGAACAATTCCATGGTCCAGCGTTCGATGATCCATTTTATCACATTCACTCATCACTTTCATTCTCCATTCATGCCGGGGAGGCTGGTGTTATTACATTTCCGTTTGTAACTGCAGCTCTTTTGAATTTGACAGCAGACCGTGAATGTACAGTATTACTGTTCATTTTTGGAACACAACCTGTGGCGACAATTTCTGTAGAACCCACCCATCATTTGCAGGACAATGCTTGGCTGCATGCAGCACAAGCTGTGGCTGATTTGTTTGATTGATGGAGCTGGGAAGTGCTCTACCATCCACTATACTCCCCGGATATAAGCCCTTGTGACTTCGACTTCATTCCTAAGATGAAGGAACCACTTTGTGGCATTTGCTTGAGAACTGTTCCAGAGATTCTTCAGACAGTAGACCACTCCATTCGAACTATCAACACAACAGGCACTGCTAAAGGTATCCTACGACTTCCACATCGCCGGCAACGGGTTGTACACAATGCTGGTGACTACATTGAAGGACAGTAAAACTTCGAAACATGCATCTATTTTGTATCAGTTGTAAATAAATAGTTGCCACTACTAAAGTTCCAACCCTCGTACATACTACCTCCATTTTCATGATCCCTGAAGTTGGAGATGATACATTCCTCTGACACATCAGTGAACTTCTACCGGACTCTAGACTGTGCATGGTATCACATCCCAGAAGATAGCATGCTTCATATAGTCACTATCAAGAGAACTTGAAGCCTTACGTAAATGAAATTGTTTGGCTGCTCCGGTGCAAGATAAAGATAACACACATCAGCTCAGGCTGTACAGTTATACTGGCAGTGGACTTGACAGATCAAGAGCCAAAATACATCAAAATACCTCTTTAATATTATTCTAATAAATCTTTTAGCATTGTGATATTTTGATTCAGTTCTTTTTGTCCAGTAATTGCCTGGTATGTTTTAATTTGTTTATTATTATATAGTTTTTCTAACGTCCTGAAATTAACATGGGAAACTTGTCGTTAATTTTCTTACACAACCATTTGTCACATACGTATCGTACATGAACAGTCATTCCAGTGTGTCTCTTATACATGGCATTTTGACACAAGAAGTAATAAGACTGAATATTCAAAACGGTAGCAGTAGCTCAGAAGTACAGTAGGCTCACATGAATTGCAATAAAATTTTGTTTTGTAAGTTGCCAGAAATCTAAAGATTACTGCAGAAGCAGTGCTGCTTACTGTGAAAATCAGTATTGTATTATATACAGGAGTCAGAAATGGTATATCATTTATGATTTCTCATCATCCAAAACCCAACATAAGGAGGAAACATCTAGAGTTTAAATGTAAACATGGGATCTGGTATTTAATTACATCTCAGAAATACAGATAAAAAAATGAACAAATAATACAACAGTTTTTTATTAAATATTAACATGCACTAATGAATAGATATGTGTTAGTTCTGTGATGACATTTATAGTTTGTTCGTAAAAGTTTTTTTTTTCTTTGTGCTCATTTTCTGTTCATACAGTAACAAAGCTGACTGGCTGTTTATCTGCTTGCACTCCCCTTACTTCCCTACAAGACAATCTTGAAATTGAAAGCCTTGTAACAGATGTACAGCATACATAACAGCAACAATGTATTTATTTTAAGTTAATGCTGATAATGGTTTATTCTGCTGTATATTATTAGAATTAAATTTTATGGCACAAGTCTCTCTATGCACATATTATACACATAATATCTCATTAGTCCCAGTATTATAAGTAATATTACACACCCTAGAGCTGACGTAAGGAGTAATCTTAGTCAGTTTGATTTATTATATCTACTATGGTAAATGTATATAATATAATAGTGAGGTATTAAATTATGTCTATAATTTCTGTTGCTGTGGTTTGGTATTCCTGTTAATGTCTTCATGATCCAACTTTTTCTGTATTAGAAATATTTATGATGTATTATTAAGTTCTATCTTTACTGAATAAAACATTATCAGGTAGTGAGGGGTTTATTATTTGTAGGATTTGAGGTTCTCACAACGGTGATTAATGAAAATGTAAAATGAATACTTGAATTGAATATAGAAGGAAATCATATACATGAGAAATTATTATGAACCAAAATAATAAACTTATATACTGAACAGAATACATTGGACACACTTTAATTTTAGAGTGGTTTACCTTTGAATGCTTCTGTTGTAATGGCTGTGTCAACATGGTGGCATCATAGCAGCTGACAAGCTTTGGCTGATTTGAACTGAAGTGCTGACTGCCTTTATAGGCACCAGACACTCTGTACTTAAGACTGTGATGTCACCTCATAGTGAAGTACCAGTTAACATTCCTTTGCATTGAATGTTAATACTGAGAGAAAAATGGAGGCTAGATTTACCTGTGAACTGTCTCAAGAGGACATCTAGAAAAGAATCAGTTCAAAACATGTGTTGCAGTGAGATTCATTATACATTAGAACACCCCAAGAACAATGTAGGCAGTTGGCAACATGGTGAGAAATGGACCAAGGGTGCTAGCAGCTGGAGATTAGATATGTGTTAGGTTCACTTTTCATACCTGAACTCATGTCTATTGAAAATTTGCCTCATGTATTTATACTGTTCAATTTTTCCATAAAAAATCATCCAATTTGGCTGATTTCAAATTTTTAGGCCTAGTTGATTGCCGGATCGCTGCATCGTTTGGGATTCTGTCTTTAGGTTTGACTTTGTCCATCTTTTCACACTGAACTTCTAATAAATTCCCTTTACCATAACTGAGAGGTTCTTTATCCATATCCAATAATTTGGCATCATTAATGTTCTGGTCACTTGTCTCTGACGATGAACAAGATGCCTCATTGAGGACCTTTATAACTACACTATCCTTGTTAAAATCTGGTTGTTCCAGGTCAATCTTCTCACTGTCCTCACTGTCTTGATTACTGTTCTGTCTCCTTACTACCTTTGCTTTTAATTCTCTGTGGTTTCTTGCTACTACTTAGTTTACTTATTTTGGCTGATATATTCTTATTCACCGAGTCTACCATGTTGTCTTCTTCTCCATCTGTCCATGGGAGAGGGATAGCCACTTTGTGTTCTTGTCACCATTGCTAGAATCAATGATGTCCATTTGTTTAGTAGCCAAGTTTTACCTTTCAAATTCATGTGCAGACCGTGCATAGTAAAATTTTCTGTTTTTAGGCATACTACAGAGCCAGATGTAATCATAAGAACATAATTGCTTACTTAATTTTCTATTAAATATATCAACTTCCCTGTTTACACAAGATGATGATTGGAGGTCAAAACGATGCTGAGCAGTCGCTATAATCATACTAGTATTCTCCAGCCTTTTTACAAAGTTCAAAATTAATCTTAGTCCCAGAGAGGACTTGTTTTTGGCAATATCTCTAGACCCACCACAAAAAATCACTATGTCTTTTCGATAATTTCTCATCCTTTAAGTTCATGGAATTTAAAATCACACTTACATTGGCATTTGGCTTTGTAATCCCAATAACCCTAAAGGCTGGGGTTTCATGCTAAAAGCAGCTTGGCAGGGGCAGCATTATTGGCTTGAACTGCAAATGACAGTCTAGTTAGTTAGAAATTTCCACTACCATCAGTGGTGTGAAATTTTACATTGTTTCTGAAACTACCCTTAGAAATTATTAAGTGTATTAAACAAGTTTTTTTTATTGCTAGTGGGGTGAGGCTAAGTCCCTTGTACTGCAGCCACTTCTGGCCTATTGTACCAGCCCCAGATGATAGGTGAGGGTGATTGTGGAGCAATTGGTGGAATGAAGATCGGCAGGGGAAACCGAAGTACTCTGAGAAAACCTGCCCCAGTGCCACTTTGTCCACCACAAATCCCACTTGACCAGACCCGGGCCGCCACGGTGGGAAGCTAGCGACTAACTGCTTGAGGTATGGCACGGGCATCAAACAAGTTAGAAGAACAAAATTTTTCGTGAGTTAATTACTGTAACTGAATAAACTTTAAACTCACTAATATCTGAAGCTTTCATGGTTGCTAAGGTTAATATAGGTTTCTTGTTCTGTTAGCTGTGTCAACTAGTTAAAAATTATGTCATCAAGATATTGCAGACAGAGATGGTCTCTGAAACATCAGTAATTTTTGACCAACTGACATGGCTGACAGCCCAAGAAGAGTTTATCAACTTTAAATTCACCGGATAAATTAACTTATGCTTAAAGATCGAAGGTAGAATATGAAGGTCATATTTTTCTGTGGTACATGAAGTGAAAGGAACTGTCAAGCTGTATCTTCAGCTGTAACTAATAACTGATTTGGCCTTTACTTGCAAGTCATTCTTTGAATTTCAGGGTCCCTAAGCAAGAAAGTTTTTGCAGTCTCTTTTTGCAAATATTGGTTACAGTGTGTGAAACATATTACAGTCACAAAGTTGGGAAAATGGCAATGATTCCAAATTTGAAGACTTGCAGAAATGTAACAGTCTACTAGAGAAATTAAATTTTATTATGATACATACATACATTTGAATTTATAAGCACATGGAATCATTTCACTTCTAGTTGGTGAATACATGTTTTAAGATAAAAGTTTGCAGTCAAAACACTGAAGGATTTCTCTGCATTTCAGTATCATGTTATAAGTGGATACTAAAATGTTATAATTTTTTAAACAAGTTATTACTGTAACAAAAATTAAAAAATGTTACAATTTCTTTTCTTACTTGTACAGGGGAAGAGAAAGATGTTGGCTTCTGTTTGTAGAGATCTACGAAAAGGCAGAAAAGCAGGATGATTTAATATGATCTCAATGTACAGACAAGGAAATAAATTTCTTTAATAATTTTGCTGTTCCAAAATATTTCTGCAAAAATCTTCTGTTAAAGTTCTTTTTTAACTATTCTCATTTAGGATGATTTGCTATAATCTCACTGTAGAGACAAGGAAACAAATTTTTATAATAATTTTGCTTTTCCCAAATGATTTTGCATATGTCTTCTGGTGAAGATTCTTTAATTATTCTCATTTACTAGCATGCAGTTGGATCCTTCCTTTATTATGTATAAGTTCAATAAATAATATGTATAATTTATTATTATTGGTTTGTGGAAAGTTATAAAAGTATGTTTAATTTTTATTGTTAAGCTAACTTATGTACACTGTTCATTCCTATATTTAATATCTCTCAATTGATATTGAAAACAAGTATGCACGTGAACTCAAGTTAATCTTCCTACTGTGTTTGAAGCCATTCGACTGGCGAGTTACACTTCGTAAGGAGCAGTTAAAACATATGTACTAATAGGGTTAAGGGTAATGCTTGGAAAAAAAAAATCATGGTACACATATATTTGGGGCTGAAGATGGTTTTAGTTATTTATGCCTCTGGCACAGGGTGAAAAGAGGTATCTAAAATTCTTGTCCAAAGGTCTTTGTGGATGTAGAGGAATATATGACTTCAGGTCAGGAATGTAACATGTGGAATGTTGTAGTTTTTCCAAAATTTTGGCAACTGTTGCAATTACCATCTTCAGAGTGAAAGGCTTTGAGGGGTGCAGGGCTGGCAGCTCTTATGTAGGTAGATCTTGCAGTGTTCCATTTGTCTGTGGTGAAGCCATAATTGGATGAAACGGGTATTATCCAATAGGGAGCAACTATATGACAGTGAAAAGATGTGATGAAATACATTTTGGCCATCAGGCAGAGCTGAAAAGAAGGGATTAACCATGTGGCTGCTAAAACATTTTTAATCACCTGTGTTGTATTGTTTTTGATGATATCTGGGGTATTGTGTTATGAGTTCTGCTAGTATTTTTAAGGCTGACTAAGGTTCCTCAGTAGTATGATTTTGGAGACAGTATGATGCATGATTAAATTTGTGATATATACATGTATGAATCTGCTAGGCAATAAACAGCCTATTATAAGTATTTTTAGACTGCATTTGTGCCCTCAGAACAACAGCTTTCCCTTATGAGGGTTTAGAATTTGGTGTACCATCAGAAGAAGATATACGGGAAACCCTCCTTACAGCATTTATAAATTTCCGAGCCTTTGTGGAAGAAGCTGATGATGCAGATGATGATCCTGTGCTAAGATTGCTTGGTGTATGAAAAACAGCATCTGAAGAAGGCACATCAGTAAGTTTCTTAGTGGTACTCACTAGTCCAGAAGACACAAACTTATTTGTTGTCTGGGGAGACGATTTTATCCTTGGTTTTGGTAGACCATCAGGCAATTTTCTGCTTTGAGGATATGAAGACTGAGCTCTGCCTGATATTGAAGATGCAACGGAGGTGCTTGATTGTGTTCGAACCCGTGGACTGACAGATCCTGGACTTGCAGAGGTCTTATTTATACCTTTTTGAATTCCAGATATTTTCTTTATGGATCCTGAAGAGCAAGGCATTTTCTTTTTGTCTCCTGTAGCGTCAGGAATTTTCTTTACACATCCTGGAGTACTTGGCATTTTCTGTACGCTTCCTGGAGTTCCAGATATTTTCTTTGTTTGTGCAGGACTTCCATGGATTTTCTTTAGACTTCTGCTGATTTTTACTTGAGAAGATGGAGTTGAAGTGTTGTCTGGTCTCAACTGTTACATGTAAAAAAACAAGACTTATTTTAAAAAAATAAACATGAAACCAATATTCTAGAAAAGAGGTTTATCTCTTTCCTTTCAGTGGCTGCAAAGTTCAGTATTATTGTGCATATTGAATTACTGTTCTGGCCTTCTTAAATAACTGCAGAAAACATTCTTCATATATACTTATAACCTGAATCTGTAAGGCTCTATTAATATACAAAACAGGTTTTAATGCCTCAATCTACAGTAAACTCCCAGTTATCTGATATGTATGAAGAATGGGGTGTGTCTATAGCATGAATCTGCCATTTGTATCAGAATAACTCTCAGAGGAACTCAACAGAATATCAGAATAACATGTTTTCACACTAGCTCTTGCAAGGTAATCTTCCTAGGTGATATAGTGGTTTAATGGGTGAAAGATTCAAATATACTCTAATGCAATCACAAATTCAAGTAGCTTCTACTGTAATGGCACCTGGAGGAGGAAGGATGATGAACAGTGATGTTAGTGGTGGCTGGGAGAACTACATGTGGTAGGTGAACATATGTGCATCACAGCTTGGTTTTTTAAGCAACTTTTATTTTAATATACTGGTTCCATCATTCACCTAAAAACCACTACAGAAAATGAAATAATGGACCTTAATTAGGAATTTGGATTATTCCTCCCACACCCATATCAGACATATTACAACGGTGCTCAAACATCCAGTTGCAGTGGTTTAGTTATATGTCTGTATGATTGTAACAAGGAATCATTTTGCTCAAATGGCTAATGATTTGTGAATGAGAGGATAATGTGTATTTGATCAAATATGACAATAGTATTTGAATAACTTTTATTAACTGTTTAAAGTACAACGACTTATGTTACAAACATCAGGAATATCAGTATTTCCAAAGCACAAAAATGTGGCATGTATGAACACCCATGAACCAAGAATGAAAATAAATAACAAACAGGTCTGGGTACTTTGGGTTAAACAGGTATGGCTGTGACTGTTCATTCACTACACCTACAAAATATACAGCATTCAGATATACAGAATAATTCGTAAGTCCCTCTGGGATTTCCAAGCTCTTCAGTACAGTAGCCGGGATGGTCATGGCACGGAGGGGGCCATCTCAAACGAGGGATGGCCACTCACTCTGCTTGTATTTTTCATACCACTTGTGAACTGTGTTGTAGGTAGGTGGTTCTGTGTGGTACTTGGTCTGAAACCTCCGTTGCACTGTCACAACAGTTACGACTCAGTTTTCGCAAATTCCAAGACACAGAATGCCTTCCTACTCACTGCCACCACCATCTTAATTAACGACTTGAGGGTTCTGTGACTGGTTCACACATTCGCGATTCGATAAGTTGTGATACATGTATTCTGATTGGTTTGCACAAATGCAATTCGATACATTGAGACAGGTGTGTTGTGATTGGTACCCGACCTGCCAAACTATCTAGTTCAAGTACACTGTGCAGAGATGGCAGTAGTTCTGGATGTTTCCACTTCTCCTCTTACAAGTCTGGATGGGCATTGCCTAAGACTTTTTTTGTATTTACAATAATTCTTTCTACAAAAAAAGAACTTATCCTATTACAGTTTCTAACCCCTGGTCATGACGGTCACGACTGCCCCCTATTGCTGAAACACGCAAGTATGCCATGGCGCTTGTGCTTATTACCCAAACAAATTTGGAGAAATGCTCTACCCATTGGTATGCTCCTTTCTGCTGTGTCCGTCTTGGTAGTTATGCTGCTGAGTAAAGAAGTTCGGAGGGACTAATGAATTACCCTGTATCAACTATTCAACTGAAACATTTTCAGGTACATAGTCACACTAATTGAACAGTTGTTGAGAACATGATGTATGATATATATGAGGAAGAGTAAGAAAGATTGAGACATATCAACATGATTTTCTTTAGTGCTAGTGGGGTGGGACCAAATCTCTTGTACTGCAGCCACTTCTGGCCTATTGTACCAGCCCCAGATGATAGGTGGGGGTGATTGTGGAGCAATTGGTGGAATGAAGATTGGCAGGGGAAAACGAAGTACTCTGAGAAAACCTGCCCCAGCAGCACTTTGTCCACCACAAATCCCACTTGACCAGACTCGGGATCGAACCTGGGCCGCCGCAGTGGGAAGCCAGCAACTAACCACTTGAGCTATGGCGTGGCCCTATCAACATAATCCTTGACAGACAATGAGAGAGATGCCTCAGAATTAAATTTTGGATGTAGGTTCAGACAGCTCAAATATATAGCTTTAGATCTACATAATGAGGTTAGGGCACAACATATATGACAGGTAATTAGTGTTATCAAGGATGACCGAGGAGGAGGAGGAGCAGGAGGAGAATTTATGTACTGTAAGATGTACGTAATTTGCTTGGCGGGACTGAGGCAAACAAATCAGAAGGAAATGGACTGGGCTACCACAAGGTTACTAAGAAGCCTTTGTTGCCTAGCAGGTTGGAATGACCATGAATTTTGCTACATAATTATTTTCATTGCTTTATTTTGATGACATAAGCTATAGGATACCTACATTTCATTTTAATTTATAACCTGTGTAGTTTCCCAAGAAAGAAAATAACTAAGCACTGTGCTATTACCTTGTTAAGGGTAGTATCTACAGATAATGGCTGCACTTGTAACATAGCCATGGCCTCAGTGATACTGCGCTTCGCAAATTCCAAGCGACAGAAAATTCCATGTTTCTCAGTCAAAGTGATTCTCTCTAGAGATGCAGACAGAATACTCATAGGGCTGGAAGAGTGCTGTGGAGTTCCATTGCTGTCCCGTGGTTCATGATGTTTAATTAAATCTGCACTGCCACTCCTGGACACAGGGCTCGCAGAGCATGCTGATAATTCCTGGAAGTTTTTTTGGAGAAATGAAATGTAATTATATCATAGAGTAAGAGAACACATGAAGCAGGTGACAAGTACCCTTTAAATGTTTATGCAAACATAATATCAAGAATGCAAGGATGGTAATTAGTCATAACTTAAAATTAAGAATTAAGTATTTCTTGTCATGATAATTATTCAGTGTTTTTCTTCAGATCTCATGAGTAATACCTTCCTCTTGCATGCAAAGAGAATACAGAACTGTACTGATTCAGACTCTAAATTGTGACATGATACAGTGAGATGGTAGGACTTTAGATCTCAAGGTCAAGACAAGAGAAGGTGCTAAATGAGTGAAAGATATACTTATGCTTGCCTTTATTCAGTACCATGAAATTAAATCTAATATCATTGTCTCTAAGATGTGACATCCTTTGCCTTCATCAACGTTAACCCAAAGATGAAACTGGGCACTGAAGTCTCCCAGCAGGAGATGAGCAGGGAGTCATGAGAGAGGATCCTGGACGTTTGTCAATATGACTGGACTAGGAGATCAGAAGTACACATTGCAAATTATGAATGTGAGAGAGATAGTTGATATTTGTACAACCATGGCTTCCATATTACTTTATAGCTGAACTTGATAAGAAGAAAAACTGTCTCTAACAAAGGTGGCATTTCCACCTTTTACACTCTTATTGGTAAGATGGTCATAACTGTATGAAACAGCCTCTGAAGGAGATATTATGCACAGGAATGAAGATTTTTACTACAGACAGTGGCAGAGAATAATACCTCTGCATGAAATCAAGTTCAGGGAGGTGAGAATGGAACCTAGTAATATTCAACTTAATGATATGCATGATACGCAGAGTATGGGAAACATCTACTTAATTTTACTAATTTTTATAATTCATATTCACATCTTGATGTTTGCTGTGCAGTCTGATGCATCGCTATCCAAGCCAAGATAATTGTAAGTCTAGGCCAGGAACTTCCCTCCTGCTACCCACAGGGCCACAGGACAAATCAGATGAGGATAACGCATCAATCAACATTTTCTTTTGACATAAATATTCTTTCTGGAAAGAGTTCTGTTCCATTGGAACCAATAGACCTACTCACCCAAGAGTGTCTGATTAATGATAAAGTTTTTATATCTGATTTCGAAGATTTGCCACTACAAGTATCCAGAAGACAGCACCATGACAATTAGACTATTATGTATTGTGTGAGAAAATTCTACCACTTACCTCCAAAAACTTAATTCATACGGGTGTTACCAATTGTTCTCTGATGGGGAAATATCACTACAAGAATAAAAAGCATAACAAACTCCATGACCTGTAGTCCGCAAGTGAACTATACCGCCCAAGCGACTGCCGCTCGTCGGCAAGTTAGTGCCAACTTTTGCGGATAGAGGGTGTCGCGTGGTC
Source organism: Cryptotermes secundus (assembly GCF_002891405.2). NCBI lineage: Eukaryota > Metazoa > Arthropoda > Insecta > Blattodea > Kalotermitidae > Cryptotermes > Cryptotermes secundus. The sequence goes on from NW_019720562.1 coordinate 670,992, forward strand.
AACGCAACGGATCCCCACGGCCATTAATTTCGGTTTTCTAGACCGAGCCGCTATTTCCTTGAAGAATTACAAGAATTATATTGACAATTTCATATTTAGGTTTAAGTTTTGATTTTAATAGCTTGTTGTGGTCAGACTCTAAAAGACAGTAATATTGAACCAAACAAGAAATAAATTTGCTCACCATAGCATGCATTGCAAGAAATGACACCATGTTTTTTGCTTACTAGAGAAGAGTAACACAATTTTCAATTTATGTGTAAGTCAGAGTTATGAAGTTATAATAAAACTGGTCTTAATATTTTCTCTTCATACCAAATAAGTTGTGCAAACAGTATTTTCTAGAAAATCGTATTTTATATAAATTGTACGCACCACACTGGATGTTGTCCGAGGAAGTAACTTCTTAGTTTGCTCAGCACATTCAGCTATTTCTGTTTCAGATCCATATAACTGTCCGGTTGAATGTGCTAGTGGAAGTGTGTCAAGAGATCGATGATGTGAAACGTTTAGATAGCTGTTTCCAGTCAGAGAATGCCTTGAAGTGTCTATTTCTCCAAACTCAGGGTCACAAGTGATGTTCAAAACTCTGAGCATGATATCCTTGACCACTGCAGCCACTGCTGGAGCTAATGGAGGCACAAGAGAGCTCCCAGCTTCCTGCACACTACCTATGGATTCCTGCAAAATAAATAAAAATTGAAGCATCTAGGAATTCAAAATGAATTCTAAATTCTAGGTAAATAAAGACTTGGTCAATATACCAAAATAAAATATATTATTTAAACCTCTAACTGAGATAACTCATCAATCATTCATATCTGTGATGAAAGTACTGTATTTAAATTCCTTTTAGAAATATAAAATATTTATAGTCAGCATCAAAAATATTTTATTATTCTCACTACATGTGAATTTGATGCTTGATAATTTGAGTTTATATATGATCCACTTAAAGGTAAATTTATTCCCACTGGTAACTGCTCTAATGTTCGAGGATTTAAGGAGAGTAACCACGTGTAGCTAAAATAAAAAACGTTTCAGTTCAATTCACATGTTTTTGTATTTTACATACAACTCGAGTTTTACAAAATTCACTAGAAATCAAGTGAGGCATCATTGGTGTGGATGATTGAAAATTTGGGTCCATAAATTGGAATGTTGCAATCAGTTCTTTGCCCGAGTCACAAATTTTTTTTTCATCTTTCAAAGTCCATTCATATGGTGGCAAGGGTATAGGATATTCTCATCTGAATCTCCACACACTTAATAAAATGAAACAGTATTTTTAATTGATTACACTTTCAAGACATTATATGCAAGATTAAATAACTTATTGTTTATGAAATACAAAACAGATCAACTAACAAAGATGAAAACTAACATGTAACCAGCAGTAAACCAACTGGGTACAATATGATGGGTTCTTTTTCCAGTCATTGCAAGACAGAATAGTCTCCTGACCAGTAGATGTGTGTCATTTGATATTATGTTAACCAACAGATGCAGGCTTGCCAAACTTCAAGCTTAATCTTTCTCACACAATTCTATATTCTATATATTCTATATATATTATATATGCAGATGACACTAGTATAATATTTAAGAACTCTAAATTTGAAAACTTTAAAAATGACATAAATATTGTATTTGAAGCCTTAAACAGATGGTTCGAAGCCAATTTACTCTCATTAAATTTTGATAAAACCCATTACATATCATTCACAACTAAAAACAACCACCAAATTGATCTGGACATCAGTTATGCCAACAAATTAATCTGTAAAGTACTTGATACAAAATTCCTTGGAATACATGTGGACAGTACACTGTCTTGGAAAATACATATTGAACAAATTATACCTAAATTAAATGCAGCTTGCTATGCGATGAGATCAATTAAGCCTTTTATGTCACAGGAAACATTGAAGATGGTTTACCATGCCTACTTTCATTCTATTATGAACTATGGATTAATATTTTGGGGGAACTCTTCACATAGTGTAATAATTTTTAAAATACAAAAGAATATAATTAGAATCATTACAGGATGTAGAAGTAGAGATTCATGTAGAGAATTATTTAAGAAATTAAAAATTCTACCTCTTCAATCGCAATACATATTATCGCTTCTCTTATTTGTTGTTTACAACAAAGATAAATTCAAATTAAATTCTGATGTCTATAACATGAATACTAGACAAAAATATAACTTCCACCTACCCTCATCAACTTTATCAGTATATCAAAAAGGAGTCTACTTTACTGGCATAAAAGTGTTCAACAATCTGCCACAAAGTATTAAAAACTTGGGCAATGATACTAAAAAGTTTAAATCAGAGTTAAAGAATTATCTACATGCTCATTCCTTCTACTCTTTAGATGAATACTTCAATGTAAATAGAGAATGATGTAAAATTAAGTTATATTAATTTTTAAGCTAAAATTGCCTGTACTTATGTATGTAACCTTTTGACTTGTTCTGTATCCAAAGGTACTAATCTACTTAGGATTTATAGAATGTAAATTAATTCAATTCAATTCAATTCAATTTCTTTCAAGGAAATCAAATAGGTCGTTTTATGAAGAAAGTGGTGAGTGATGAAACATATTCATAGTCAGCTCATAAGAACACACTAAAGTCACTCGACTTTATGTCAAGAACGAAGTCAGTGTTGTACATGGCCACTGGAGTTAGGAATTTGAGACTTTCTATGGAAGTAGATCATAAACTTGCCTAAAGATTCTGTGTGAAGTCTAATATTACATTCATGGTGACAGTGCAGACTTTTGAGAGTATGCCAGGAAAATGTATGGCAGACAAAATCTATATTTTAAAATAACGAGATTTTTCTATATAACAAGAGCTGTGGGCTGTAGGTTAGAGCGAATTAGAACTAGGAGTACAGAAGAGTATACCGTAAGAAGTCAGCCTATGAAGATTTCACATGTGATTTGAAGACTTTATGTGTGCTGTAGTTCAGTGATATCTGGAGTGCGACAGTTACAGTTCCTGTGTTAAAATCTGTTGCCAGGAAAAGAATAAGGAAAACTTTGCAGAGGAATGGTCATTATTTAGATCTCTTACCTGGGAACAACTAGTGTATGCAGATAGAGAAAACTTTGTATATATGGATTTTAACCATTGTGCAGTGTGATTGATAAAAGTTTTACATGTTTTGATCAAAACAGTCACCTTCAGAAGGATAGTATCAACAAATATGGAAACTACTATTATATGTCATAGATATAAATGTTATATCTTTTAACTTACTAACTTAACTGACTTGAATTTATCTTATATTGATTTGTTAAAACATCTAAAATTATTACAATTAGTCTATTTACAAATAATTTTCAATATTTGTTTTAATCTAGAACCATTTTGGTTCGTGTTGTTATACTTCTCCTTTATGAAAGATGAATATTATCCATGGCATGGTTTCATTGTCTGATGATGAATGCTCTTTCGTATTGTGGTCCAATTATTCAGGCTATACTCTATTTGTAGCGTAGCTGTAGCATGGCTTGAATAGCTGGACCACAATCTGAAAGAGCCCTCACCAAAGGTGAAAGAAACTAAATTTCTAGGACTAATTATTGATGATNTGAAACCACACCATAGAATATATTCATCTTCCATTAAGAAGAAGAGTGTAACAACATGAACCAAACTGGTTCTAGTTTAAAACAAATATTGAACATTATTTTGTAAATAGACTAATTGTAATAATTTTAGACATTTTAACAAATCAAAGTACACCTTAGTATTATTTAAAACATATAATATTAACATCTATGATGTGTAACTGTAGTTTCCATATTTGTTGACAATATCCTTCTGAAGGTCATTTTGACCAAAACATGTAAAGGATGAAAAATTAGAAACACAACTTTTATCAGTCACACTGGACGGTGGTTAGAAACCTTATATACAATTACTAGTGTGATGGGCCAGGATGAACCAAGTTAAGTTTATAGAAGATTTTGTTCATGCATTATAATTACAGTAATCTTGAAAGGGTTATAATTATTTGTAGTTATGACTAGTGAATATCCAACAAATCTAATCATCTGATCTAGAACCCTTTATTTTCGTCACACATACCCCCTATTTGTGACATTATAAACATGAAAACTATACTATACCTGACTTCCCAGAGCAACTGGAGCACTCCCACTCACTTGCCAGAATTCTGCCTGTGTAGCACTTTCTATAGGTGGACAACGGCATTCACCTTCCACAGATTCAAGAATGGCTCTCAGTCCTGAATGACCACAGGTAATTTCCACCCTACAGTCTGCAATTTTCAGGCCTTCAGCAGAGTTCAAACTACTGGTGGATGTGGACATGGAATAATCTCTTCGGTGTTCACATTTATCAAACGCTCTAAGTTTGAAACCTATTGAGCGCAGTATATTCACAAGATCTCCAACATCTGGAGGGCTTGCTGACTTTGTCTGAAAGGAAACAGATGATGGATATTTTCGCATTCCATACATGCCATAAAGTGTTATGAAGTTATATTGTTTCAAGATCAAGAGTGTTTATGCACAAATATTTTCATTCAATAGGGTCCTGAAGACATTGTGTGTTTTTTTTTGTTGTTTTACAGAGGGACAGATTGATTCTTTGACTATCTAACGACATTCCTCCAACTGTACTTATTACATAATGAATAATGTGGAAAAACGTTCAAGAATGACAATTGGCAAGAAGGAGATGGACTGCCTTGGCCACTCCATACTTATCTTGGCATCTGCCTATACAGACTGTTGAAAACCATTAAAACTGAGTACTGAGTGATTGATTGTTAGGTTATTTAGTGACATTATTTTAACTGTTAAAGGTTATGTATAGTCAAATAGAATGGGAGATGAGTATATGGGGAGTTAGGCCTAAGATTGTTCCTCTCTCAAGACCATAAATTTTTGTAATTATATCAATTTGGTTGTTCTATGCATGTGGCTCCTTCTATTAACCCTGGTTGTTGTTTTCTGGTAAGGTCCTGTTACTAACCTTTCCCATGCTACAAAGAAGATACCTCATTAAAAATAATTATCTTTTTTTTTTTTGAACGATATCTGAGTGTGGTCAGCATAGTAAAATAACCCATAAAGGAAACAGAATTTATGTCTATTATAAATTCTATCATCAAATGTGAGTTATTTTATTGTGTCATTAGTTGCTAAACTACATAGTATTGAATGGGGGGTTGGATGTATTAGTTGAAAGGATTTGGAAGGAAACAGTCATGGCATAAATGAGGCACTATCTCTGAATTTGGTTGGACGGAATGAGGAAAAGAACAAAAACCTCAGACAGGATAGCTGGTGTGCTGGTTGAGATTTGAATCAAGCACCTCTGAGCTATAAAGTGAAGAACATTGCTGCTACAACAGTTTATTCCAACAGAAAGTCAAACATAATTTATCACAGGGTGCAAGCTGCCCAGCGTCTAATGCAAGAGACTAGTTACATTTTTCAATGCACAATTGTAAATATGGAGATGAAATAACATGCAGATAATGAGTAATGCCAGTCCACTCAATGTTAATGACTACTGTTATTCCATATGGAGTATTTACTGATGATCTGACTGATGTCAGATACAAAGTTTCACACCCATACAGAACCACAGGCAAAATTATAGTTTTTTGTATTATAATTTTTATGTTTTTGGACAAAAGGCAGGAAGACAAAAGGTTCTGGACTGAATGATAGCAAGCATTACCCAAGTTCATACTCCTCTTAATTTCCTCCTGAATCGGGTTTTGATGTGTTACCATTATTCCCAAATATGTGAACTGTGTCACATTTTCAGAGCATCTGCTACCTATTTCTATGTCATGAATTTGCCCTGCATTTTGGTGCCGAGACAGCAACATGTACTTCGTTTTCTCTGTGATTACTTCTAGACCAACCTCCTTACTAGTGTCAATTAAAGTTCATGTGTTTTTCTTTATGGCATCTACATTATCACTCAGTAGATTCACATCATCAGCATAGACCAAGAGCAGGGCGTTGAGGAGAATATTTGGGCCGAAGCGAGATCAAGTTACAGGAGGTTGGAGAAAGCTGCATAATGAGGAGCTTCATAACTTGTGCTCTTCTCCAAGAATAATTAGAATGATCAAGCCAAGGAGGATGAGGTTGACAGGGCATGTAGCACGAATGGGGGAGAAGAGGAATGCATATAGTATATTGGTGGGAAAGCTAGATGGACAGAGACCACTGGGAAGACCAAGACATAGGTGGTGTACAATATTAAAATTGATCTTGGAGAGACAGGATGAGATGGTGTGGACTGGATTGATCGATAGGGACCAGTGGAGGGCTCTTGTGAACACAGTAATGAACTTTTCAGGTTCCATAAAATGCTGGGAAGTTCTTGAGTAGTTGTAAAACTGGCGAAGAGTGCAAGTTATGAAACTCCTCATTATGCAGTTTTCTCAAACCTCCTGTTACTTCATCTCTCTTCGGTCCAAATATTCTCCTCAACACCCTGCTCCCAAACACCCCCAGTCTGTGTTTCTTCCTTAATGTCAGACACTAAGTTTCATACCCATCAGGAGTTGATCTCTTAGGTCAAAACCCATACTGATGATCCCCAGTAATTTCATCTATATATGGACTTTACCTTGAAAGTAGAATATAGGATAATATTTTGTATGAAGTTGATAGCAGTGATATCCCATGATAATTAAAATTGAAATTGAAATTTAATACAGTGAATTTCATGCCCCTTCTTGTGAATTTGTGAATTGGTACAATGATAGACTCCTCCACTGATCAAGCAATTCTTCCTTATTCCAGACAGAATTAACGAGATGATGGATCTCATACTGTAATATTTCACCTCCTGCTTGAATCAGTTCTGCCAGAATTTGATCACTACCTGACTAGGTATACTCATACTTTTTCAATTTTGCAATAGCAGTTTCAACCTCAAAAGGACCAGGATCCAGTACTAGCAGCTCAGCTGTATGTATTTCTATCTGCCTAACATCACTGTCCCTATGTACATTCAATAACTGAGAGAAGCAGTTCTTACACCTATTCAAAATGTTGTGGGAATCTGCAAGCAGATCACCATTCTCATCCTTCACTAAGTTACTTCTAGGTTGGTAACCCATCTTAAAGTAATTTATTCCTCTATACAGGTCTCTAATATTCTTGTTCTTACTGTTCATCGCCAGCTGATCAATTTTGTCTTTTAGACATTCCCCCTTTTTATTCCTGAAATGCCCCTTGGCTTCATATCTTATATTGATTTATTTCCTTTGGATTCTGTAACCTCTGCAATTTGGCTTTTTTCCTTTGATCTAACAATTCTAAGCATCCTTCATCAAATCATGGCTTATATTCTAATCTACCAATATTAGTATTTGCATTCTGTGGACATGTCTTGCTTACCTGCTCCTTCTGATTAGATAAATTCCTATATCCGAGGAAAATGTATGTAATTGTCTCTCCTAAAAGTGATCTCTTCCTGATGATTTGGACATTTATTTAATTTTTAATCCTTTACACAGAGCGGGGGCACGCGGTAGCATAGTTGGTTAAGGCACTTTGCTACAAGCTGGAAGGTCGCTGGTTCGAGTCATGATCAGGTGGATTTTTTTTTTTCAATTTGCTTAATCCTTCCAGCCGCATTATGGCTCTGGGGTCAAATCAGCCTTTAACAGAAATGAGTACCCGTAATCTTCCTGGGGGATAAAGGGTGGCCGGCGCTTAAGGCTGACAGCTTTACCGCCATCTGTGAGCCGATTTTCTAGAAAATATGAGAGCCTCGACTTCTCACAACCCTGTGGGCCTCCACAGCCTGTTATGGGAATAGCTTTACCTTTTACACAAAGCAGGTCTACCTTGGGCCCATGGCACCTCTTCTTGTGACCCCTTTAACATATCAGCACGTAACATGCAACTAGGACCGTTCCTACGGTATGGAACATTGGGGAGAAAGCCAGCCCCCACCCCACCCCCGCCTTTCGTTAAGAATGTATCTGTCTAATTTAGCGGCTTCCATCAGTTTGATTTTGTTTATCAATAAATTCGTTATTTGGCAGGATGTGGTATTTAAAATAATCGCTAATTAGGTATTTTAGTAAGAGGGAGAGAGAGAAAGCAGTCTGTTACTTCAAGGGAGTGTATGACTACTGGTACCAATACGAAAAATATTATCAATTATTATATATGTGTGGCCTAGTCTGGGAAGGGAAAATCACCTATTGAGTCTGTAACAGAACTGCAATACTTAGTGGTGACAATTTCCAAATTTATCGGAAGAAAACCTGCGAGCTTGACACTGCTTCGAAATTGGATTTGTAATATATGCTTTAAGTATCGGCCAGCCCAAGTCAACGAGATATTTCTATTGTGCTTATTACAGAGTTGAGTGTATGCCTGTTGTAATATTTTATGTGGACTGTAGTATATGTTAAGGTTATTCCAGTGTGCAATGTTGACGGGATTGGATTTAATTTAGTTCGCTTCTAGGTAGAAATGCGACAGTTTCCTGTCACACAGAAAACATTATATTTTTTTGGAAATTTAATGGGAGTATGTCTTTTAGCTTGTAGTGGTCTAAATGCAAATAGCGATTATATTCTTCAATATTAGTTATTTGGGTTGTCTATAATTGAAGAACATTCAACAAAATTTTAACAAGAACGCCTTAATTAAAGTTTTATGAAAGATGAATGTGGACACCGGCTATAAAATTTTTCAAAAGAAGCGGGCAGGAATACGTATATGTTTCTATGATTGTGATGATTTAATTTGTAATATAAGAATTCCTGGCATTATGATCTGAAGTACAAAGAAGAAAGTAACAATTTTGTCAGTTCTCTCAGAAGAGAACAAGTGGCGGCTCTAAAAACAGGGCTTGTATCACAGGAGAATATTTTCCTAACAATCCAGTGACAAATTCCTGCACAGTGACATCATGATAACCTGTTGGTTAAAAACAAACCTCTGTCAGGTGGAAAATTCGTATGAAAATATTTGCAACATTGTGCGAGCTATTTGACCCGAAAAAGAAGCTTCTGTATATTATAAATATGTCTCTTGCGACAATTATGCTACTATTTGGAGATGGGAGTAGAGACTTACGTAATTAACTCAAAAACGAAGTAAAATCGTGCATAAGCTTTTGACACAAACGATACTGCTCAGTTATTTATTGACGTTCCAGGCATTACAGAATCTTTTAGGTGGCCAACGAATAGTTACGCTCGAAAATTTGCATCGTACAACACGGGAAAACGGGGTGACAACTGGACGATAAGTATAAATAGGAAGAAAACAAGTTTGGTTAGTAGAATATGGCGAAAGCTTGACACAATTACCCGAAATTTACATGAACTTCAATCCGTCATCCACTAACCGTCACTTTCACGATAATCATTAAAGTTTGAACCCGTTACGAACTTCATTCGATCCCACGGACTCTCATCGCCAGTTTCAGTCTCTTTTTGTTTAAAATTGATGCAGAATACGGGATCATCTTACACCACACAGAGATCCGATGATGCCTAAGATAGCACAGAATGTTTTATTGTATATATCAGCACATATACGTGTAAAAAGGCTTGTTCATATACAGAACAAAACAAATCGAAATTACGTTCAAGAAACATCGATATGTACTTACATAGTGTGATGCGAACTGACATTTAAAAATGGGACTTAATGTTAATTCTCCTGACTATCAAAGTCAGCCACACGTTTCGCATTAATATGAGAAACTTAGGCTATTTTTATTACAATGTTCAATTTTGTATTGTCTACTGCAGAAATATTTGAATGCTCGGGTCCTCGTAGAATACATCTTTAGTGTGACCCGCCTACATAAAAAGGTTGACACCTCTGCTTTAGAAGTGACTATTATCTCTGCAAACCACATGCCAGAATGTTCTATAACTACTCTTCCCTCCCACAAGTAAATTTATGGGTTTCGTTTTGAGAATAAGTGGCCATTGGTTTCATAACCACCATTGTGTGATTAATATTTGTAACGAAGATTCGGTTTATTCTCTTGTCGGTAAAAAGCTACTCCTCTACTAAATTAAGTAATAAGCCATGAAGGCATATGGTGGAGTGGAGGCGCAGCTCCACTATGAGTAATCTCTGCATTAGATGGAGGTGGGTGACTGACTGCAGGTTCCTCTCTCTTTACCCCCGGGGAAAGTTTCCCCGGCACCCATTGAACAGGAAGTTGGGTGGATACTAAAGCCGGTTTGAACGTTATAAAAACAGATAAAATTCTCTTGCACTTGCTGGTAATCGAACACCAGCCCTTTCTCCGTTCAGCCCGTTTTCTAGTCGCTATACTGATTTACACCGGCTCCCCTTTCTTGTCGGCGAAATGAAACATTTTAAATAAGAATAAAATGATCCTCGCCATTTATATTGGCTAATTAAGCTCTCCGAATCAATCGATTAACTCCATAATACCTTGTAAAATTTTCACTACTCCTGTGAAGAAGGAAGCATTATCTTGCATTGGACGCCACTTACGTTAAGAATTTTTCATTGGTCCTCTTTATAGTAAACCCCACATAAACTATATTGGACTTGCATATGTGACTTAACGGTCCTCAGAATATAATACGTGTTTCTTTATTAATTGAGAAACGTTTAATAAAACAGTAAATGTTTTCTGAAATATATCCTCCAGTGTTTAATGATATATCTAAGCATTATAATATTTGTGATAGTTGCAACACGTTTAACAAGTCGAGATTTTTTTTAATTGCCAACTATTACGGAACACTAATATTTCTCTTGAAAGGAACGTCATCTCAGCTACGAAAATACGTAACTCGTTTCAAATGCTCAAACAGCGATAAACATAATTTTACACATTTCTTTACCCACATCTGTTTTACACGACGAACCTACCAGTCAGGGATCTTCAGCAACCATAAATTACACGTATTTTGTTTTCTGGCAGCTTATATGGTTAGCCAGCGTAAACGTTCATGTTCATGTTCATATACATGTATTTAAGTACCTAAACTGTTATTTGTACTGACTTGAGCCTGCTACAAATATATCGCCGCCATTAAAGGTAAGAGTTTCAAATACGTTTTATTCTTCCCATTTATAGTTCCGTACGGACAATATTTTCATTCGAAATTTTGAAGGTATTTTCAGTATAGTGATCTGTTAATGATTTGAGGCAGGGTGAGTAACATTAAAATGAAATTAAAATTGAGTAACAAATTAGTGAGATTATTTAGGTTATAATATATTATAAATATATGTGAAGTTCAATTGACAGATATATGTGGTCACCATACTTTAAAATTCTCCTAGAATAGGAATCGATTATCCTTTTCTATATAAACTATTCTGAAAATGGAATTTTTTTAGGTGAATACGCCATGATAACTTCCATGAAACTCCCCTATCCATTCAACCGATGCTTCAAACAACCTCGAAAAAGAATACAACATCGTGAAAAATAGAAATAGAAAAAAAATATATAAAGTTTCTAAATTTTAAGATAAATGGCAAATGCATTTTATTCAGATAACCTATATCGCTCTAGTACATGAATATCACACGAGTAGAAATTTTAATTATTTGTAAGAAGTATAAACGGAGACAATTTTCTTAAACCTTGATTTTGGTCCTTTGAAATTTCATTTTCACTTTCACGAAAGCCTGAAGCAACTTTCTGTAAGGTGTAAAAAACATCACTTTCCAATTTTGTACATTTGTTCATAATATTCCTGGCAAATACTTGTCTATTTACGACATAAATTTAAATATGTAATGCGAAAAGTATACAAATATGCAGCACAATTAGAATTACTAACCTCCTCATTTACAGTATCGTCTGCGAACCACTTGAAAATGGACTGATAAAATTTACGTCGAACTGTTTTGTATGCAGTTGAGAGTTTTAGCTCTTGCGGGGTCCCCATTTCATAGAAGAATACAATCAGTGCAGAGGCGGATCTGGTTATCTTGTTTCACCGTTCCTGTAGTACTGCGATGGTGCACTTCTCTGAGAGTATGGAAGTATGTTTATCGAAACAACCAGAGCATCATACTGAACGCTATCTATTTAGTGGGGTATGCTTTTGTCGATTCATAAATCTACTTCCGTAATGTAACTCGAATTAAACTATCGATCTATACGATCTATACGGAAGTCAAAAGAACATTTTCAGTGTCAGGTCATTGCACAAGGTAAACATTGAAATATGTCTACTAACTTAAGTAAAATAAATACATTAGGCATATGTGTACGTGAATTTATACAAAGTTGTGTGTGTCTGCGGGAGCCCGGATATTGCAGTCGGTATAGCGACTGGCAATGGGCTAGAAGACCGAGATGTAAGAGTTCGAGTCCCGATACGGTCAGGAATTTTCTTTTCTCCAAGTGGTCCAGACCGGATCTGGGGCCCACCCAGACTCCTATCCAATGGGGGCCAGGGTCTCTTTCACCGGAGAGAAAGTTCTTCTTCCTCTGGGTTCCCGAACTATCCCCATGTCTCAGCTACCAGCTTCTAACAGCAACAGCTCACAAGGACTGAACCACAACAATACTCCAACTCACTCACTCGTTCTTCCATTGTTGCGTGCGTGTCTGTTGCGGCCATTATCTAGAGCCATTACTTAGCAACGACTATTTCATTGCTGTTTATTTCGCGGTCATTGCCTCGCAAAGGGTCTACATGCCACTATATATCTTTAAAAGGGCAATTAATTATATATTGTGGTGTTTACTGTACTCATGGAAAAACATACAGTGTGAGTGTACTAATGACTTTAAAGGAAATTCTTGGTACTACGACACATTTCTAAAATAAATTCGAATTCAGTGACACGTTCGGTTAGTTCATTAGTTTGCAAACACTTATGTGTTTCATTAAATAAACACCAAATGACATAATGTTTCATACAAAGTCATTCGTAATAGTCATTTTATTCCATGTTATGCACTGTTACTATTTTGTATGACGAGAACTTTTTAATAAAAATGATCAAGGTTGATTTGAGCTTCCTGTAAAGAAAGCGATATACATATCTATAGATCAAATCTAAATTTGCTCGATAAATTTTGCTAGAAAGATCAATATAAAATTATATGTCGAGTTCTTGCAGAGATGAAGCATATGAATGGATAGGCCGCGCCATAGCTCAAGCGGTTAGTCACTGGCTTCCCAACGCGGCGGCCAGGGTTCGATCCCGGGTCTGGTCAAGTGGGATTTGTGGTGGACAAAGTGGCGCTGGGGCAGGTTTTCTCCGAGTACTTTGGTTTCCCCTGTCAATCTTCATTCCACCAATTGCTCCATCATCATAATCACCCGGGGCAGGCTACAATAGGCCAAACAGTGGCCGCCGTGCCGAATGGACCCAGTTGAAGTCCACCCCCCACTAAGCGAATTAAAAAAAATGAATGTATGTATTCATTACGCGTTAATTTTAAGTACATTTTGCTGGGAGATAATATTAATTCAATTCAATTCTTTATTATGTATGTGCCGAGTCAACAGCCACAAGGCCAATTAGAGAGAGAGCACAGTGTAGATACAAGTGATTACATTACGGACAATCACAACATAAAGTCAAAAACAATTTATAGATAAGTACTGGAGGAAAAACACATTAATGAAGACAAGTAAACAAATAATAATAATAATAATAATAATTCAATTCAATTCAATTCAATTCTTTATTATTTATGTGCTGAGCCAACAGCCGCAAGGCCAATTATAGACTCAGCACAGTGTATGATAGAAGTAGTTACATTCTGGACAAACACAATATAAAGTCAAACAATGATTAAAGGTTAATGTTGGAGGAAAACAAATTAATACATATAAATAACATACATAATAATAATAATTCAATTCAATTAATTCAATTCAATTCATAATTATTAACGTGCCGAGTCAACAGCCGCAAGGCCAATTTCAGACACAGCACAGTGCAGAAAAATGAATTACATTCTAGAAAAACTTATTAAATTACCATACAAATTACAAGTAAGTACTGAGAAGAAATAATAATGAATAAAAGTAAAATTATAAGCAAACAAACAAATAGCTGATATGGACTGAAACAGAAATATTTAATCAAAATACTAACAGTTATATTATATTTAAAATTTGTTTGGGTTGAACATTCCTGGCTCCGAATACGTCAACATCCCTGCAGACAACATTAGCAGCTGCTGCGCATCTAGCAGAGGGACAATTTTTAAATATGGAGCAAACATTGAACAATGCAAAGTCTCTGATATACCGAGCAGGATCTCGGAGACCAACAGTTTCCAGAATAGAAGGGCAGAATTTAGAGCCAGAGTAAGATTGAGTAAGAAATTCAATTCAATTCAGTTCTTTATTATTTATGTGCCGAGTCAACAGCCGCAAGGCCAATTACAGACAGCACAGTGTAGATTCAAGTAATTATGGACAATTACAACATAAAGTCAAAGACAAATTACAGGCAAGCACTGAAGTAAAACCACATTAATGCAGGCAAGTAAACAAATAATAATAAAATTTCATTAACATAATAATAATAATAGTTACATTATTACTACTACTACTACTACTACTACTGTTATTATGCAGCTGGAAGGGAGATCAGCTATCTCTGATTTAGAATACTCTAATGAAGAAAGAGTTACACACGATTCGGAATACAGTGAGTACATTCGGTGCACGTTACACCTGCATCTCAAGAGATAGTAATAATGTGAGTATCCTGATGTGGGTTGTGATAGACTTGAGATAATTCCCTGGACTTTGTATTGTTGAAGAAAGACCGTCTGTAACTTCCATTGCGGATGTGTGGGCATATTCTATTTTCAGTCTTCGCAGTTACGTAAACTAGGGCAACGAATCATTCCTGGCGCTCAAACTAAGAAGGAGATGTCACTTCTCATTCCGGTTCTATCGTCTACAATAAATTGACAACCAAGTTCTAATGGGAAGTTGGATGGTTTGTTTTCAGATTCAAAATCCGAAATTTGAGATAATTTTAAATTATCGTTTACGAAAATGTGCTCATGGAAGATTTGGTAGATTTTGATGTGATTTGCAGGTTGTTAAATAAATTAATTAGCAATCTGAACGGCGTAATCAGTAGCAAAACACGTTACAATATATTGTACACGTTACAATATTATAGCTTCTGGTCCACTCTTAACTGACGTTTAATTCTTTCGTAACTTATAGTAGTTACTTGTATTTTCATTGTAATTATTCTCAGTTACAGGTAATTAAAATTTACTATTTTACGAAAATATAAATTGCATTGTCGTTAACAAATTCAATGAAATTTGATTTTATGGTTAGATCTTTAAATTGTTACATGCAGTGCTTGAATTCACATTTAACTTTTGCATATACCCCACTCAGAATAACGTCGGTTTTCGCATAATGCTTGGAGAAAACAACGATTATTTCCCTAAATAATCTTAACAGGATGATCTCTGTAATGAAGACAGTGTGTTATTTATGATGTAGGAAATTAATTTTTAAACATTACTGAGATGAGGGCTTTTGGCTAGAAGTCAGCATGCTTCTGGAAGGTCCTGCGACCGGACATCTCGACGCAAGAGGTTTTGGTTTTCCTCTGTCTCTAAACAAATGCTAAGTTGGTTATCAAATTCCAAGTTGCTACTGCGTGTTTTTCATGCAGACTTTCCGACTTCAATTCATCAAAATTAAGCTCCCTTGCTGTCAAAACCACTAAATGATTTTTCCAAATTTTTCCAAATTAGGTGTCAAAGAGTCGAGTTGTTTGTAGCAACACAAAGAATACGACAGTGAATCTGCAATTTTGCACGTGACCGTAATATTTTTGGCGCATACGCAGTTGAGTCTCCGGGTAAATATAAATACGCTGAGTTCTATGTAAGGATATAATTTATTTTTTATTTAACTATTGTGGTAGCCCATATTATATAGCGTCGAACGGTAGATTTATTAGTGAATAATTAATTGGAAAAGCTGCAGAAGGTAGTGGTCATGACCTAATTTGAAGCACTATCCCTGGTATTTTCCTGGAGGGACTGAGTAATATCACGACAAACCTAATTTAGTATAGTCGATGCCCCATCCCGAAAATCGAATGACGAATCTTCTGAAGCTAAAGGACATTAAACAGCCTTTGTATAGAATTCTGTGATCAATTGCAGCAACAATTTCCAGTGTTTTTACGGTTCTTTCATTGCTTTATAGCTGGTCACAATGCCTTCTTCGGCATCACTTCTGCGTCGTCACTTGTAAGGGTCTGCTACGGACACTTCAGTTCATTTTCTTATTAACTTCGCATACAGTATGTCACCATAGACCTCACAGCAAAACTGATAGAAAGCAATAGAATTATATGCCTCTGATAAAATATTAGAATATACCTAGGGTTAACTTTAATTTAAAATTTATTAACAGTTTAATGGGCGTGAATCGTTGAAAATTTCGAACTTCCGTACAATTTTTTTCGGAAATTTAATGTTCCGGCGCGTTCTTGTAAGGAGCATGGAGATAATAGCAAGTCTAGGGTGGCAGTTAGCCGATTCGGATTGGTAGTTTAATATCGTGGCCTTATCCAACTACGTAACTGGAAGAATTAAACGAAACGAATATTCGGAATAAGAGCCCTCGGAGCTCGAACTCGAGTTTTCCAAATACGAAGTACAGAAATTAGAGGGTATAAGGGAAGATCAAATGTTCATATAGTTAATGGTGAGCCATTCAATTGTCTAAGGAACTTTGGGTGTATGTGTGCTGCGCAAAATACACGTACGTTTATCCGGTTCCTGTGATTTAATCACGGACGGGTGGCTCGGTACTATTCCTATGTTAGTCTTGAGATGGTGGTAATAATGCACACTGTCGATCTGGCTTCGTGCCATAGGATTTCTCATTTGTCAACAGGATGAGCGCCTGCCGAGGAGGCATGTCATCCGCTCAGCTCTTTAAGCGGAAAAGCTTTGCTGTATATTTTGACCAAGAGAGAGTAGGTCAGAAAGCTCAACATTTCTCAAGTCTTTCCAACTATATAGCTGGAAGTGTTATATTCACCCTTATGTCCGATTCCAAGAAAACTTCCACATACCAATGTGTAGAGTGCTTAACGATTATGTATTAAGTAATAATGTGACTCTGCCTTCATAATTATGAATGAAATAGATAAAGATTTTGACACGGTACACCGATACACGGATACTTCAAGAGTCTGGATAGCGTAGTCGGTATAGCGACTGGCTACGGGCCGGACGACCAAGGGGTCGGAGTTCGAGTTCCGACGGGGCAAGAAATTTCACTTCTCCGTGTCATCCAGACCGTCTCTGGGGCTCACCCAGCCTCCTATCCAATGGGTACCGGGGGGCTCTTTCCCTGGGGGGTAAAGCTGCAGGGGCATGAAGCTGACCACTCAACTCCAGCTAGTGCCGAGGCCAAGAAAACGTGATCTATACATCCACTTCCCCATAAGCCTTCATGAAGTAATGTTTAATTAGTTAAGCACAGGGGCAAATTTATATTTTTTTACACTGATAATTCTGCATCGAGTGGATGAACTTTTAATCATTTCCCTGCGCCTTTAAAAATACACTGTTATGTTAATAAATATCAACCGTACCTTAAAATGTATTGTTTACTGACGAAGTGACGAAAGTAGGTAGTTTGGAATGTCAGAAATTCGGAAGAACAAGTACTATAATTTCTGCAAGAACATAATTAACCTTAATTTCTTCCAACTTCGAATTCAATTAAGTATATAATTTACGACATAGCAATTTTCAAAGTACATTTTTTTCATTTTCTAGGATAATTTATCTTGCTTTATAAAGTTTTATTTCGCTCATGTATTAAATTAACACACGTGAATTAAATTTCTATCACTATGGCATGAGGTGTCATCAAGCTGCGGATGGAGGAGCTGGTACTCTGAAAATAAATGTTTCTACGAATTTGTTATTATTATTATTATTATTATTGTTATTATTATTATTATTATTATTATTATTATTATTATTATTATTATTTCAAGCCGCCATGGAAGAGGCAATTCCTCGTTGC
>NW_019720562.1:689405-727784 GCF_002891405.2 Cryptotermes secundus
TTATTATTATTATTATTATTATTATTATTATTATTATTATTATTATTATTATTATTATTGTATGCTGCTCTATTTGAAACTCAAATTCTCACATTATGGTTTTGTCTGTATATGTTTGCTTCTGTATCTTATTCATGCTAACTGTGTAATTAATATGGACTACAAATTTTGTATTTTGTTTTTTAATTATTTTGTGTACTTCTCTATTCGTGCTAGCTTTGTAATTGGCCTCTGTGCTGTTAAGTTTGCACGTAAATAAACATGAATTGAATTAAATTGAATTGAATTATTATCATTATTGCTAGTTGGGTGGGACTAAGTCCCTTGCACTGCGGCCACTTCTGGCCTATTGTACCAGCCCCAGATGATAGGTGAGGGTGATTGTGGAGCAATTGGTGGAATGAAGATTGACAAGGGAAACCAAAGTACTCGGAGAAAACCTGCCCCAACGCCACTTTGTCCACCACAAATCCCACTTGACCAGACCCGGGATCGAACCCGGGCCGCCGCGGTGGGAAGCCAGCGACTAACCGCTTGAGCTATGGCGCGGCCCTACAAATTTGTTAAAAGAACAGTCTTCGACAATTGATAAAGCATGGGCCTTCAACTTCCGATTTAGGCATGGGAATTGTGACCCCACATCGCAAGAACTAGCATACTCGTATTAAGTGATTCTGCAGTTTATTCTGAAACATCTTAGGTGATGTTACTCAGGGTTTCGGGCTTGAATTATTTGGCACGAGCTAAGCTACGGAAAAGGATATGATGTTGGAAACAGGAAACTTACTATTCTTTACAAGGTTGCTCCACTGAAGTCAGTGGTAAGAAGTTAGCTAATTATTTTATTTTAATTTCTCACACAGTGGTTATGAAATGTACCATCTTCTGAAATATAATATATGTAGCCCGTTAGACATCAACCGACATTTTAGAGGAACAAATCACCTCCATCTCAGGGTCGAAGAATATGCTGAGCAAGACCCCAGCAAGAAAGCAAGTTGCAAACAGAGCTCTTCTAGCTAATTATAAGAAAATTTTAATGGGAACTGACAATGACAACAAGTTACCAACTGACAAATATATATTTTATATACAAGCCGTATAACAATGGTAAGGAGAATTGGGCTGGCTCAAGATAAGGTTTAGCGGTAGGCTTTTCTGATCGCGGTATGGACTTTCTTGACCAGTTAAAGAATTCTGTATCATGGATTTAGTTCTAAAAACTCTAGAGTCTTCAAACATATGTGGGGTATAATTGTATACTAAAGTTATTCTTTTGTATTACATATCAGTATCTCCTGCGATTGCCTTTTAACTGAAATTTCATTTTAATTTTTGTAATCGTTAAACAACGGTTGGTAACACAACTGGTGCTATTTAAAACCTAACGTTGTTTAGTATTCAAATCTCATTACTGCTGCACAGTTTGGTTCCTATTGACGTGTCTGGCATCGGTGAACAGATATTTTACCTAAGAGTACATTCATATTATTATCTGGGGTCATTTTGCAGTTCAGTAATTCACCAAGACAAAATTTCTTTTCTAAGGTACATTTTCCCTCTTAATTGACACGCCCACCCCGAGCGTCGAGAAGTATGCCTACCCGGAGAAAGATTCCTGGAAGAAAACGTGTCATCTCTGAGTCTAATCGAAGGTATGAAAAGCCAAATAATTCTTTTTTTTTATTTTTGTGTGTAAGATAATTTGATTTACAGAATACGAGTCTATTTCCTATACATACGAAGGTGTTCTGTCGAAAATTTTGACTTTCGTGAATTTACAAATTGTATTTGTTCTAATGCAAGTAAAATGTAAAGATAATAATTGAATGCATGTTAAGGAGTAAGATTTATTTGTCAAACTGCGACACATTTGGAAATGAATCTACGTTTACAATTCTGTCACAACTGTTCTCTGTTTCGATCATTTTTACTGCTGCCACCATGTAGTCTTACGAGATGATTTACTACATTTGTTTTATATTTAGAAAAGCGATGAAAGTGATGCTGTTATAATTCAACAGATATAAATGGGATGTTTGTAGTCAGCGATATTTATGTGACAGTTCTTCGGTACATTCTGTTTTCAGAGTGCCAAGATATTTGTTTCTGTTTGACCACTCCCACAGCCAGAATCAATACACAAGTAGTATTTCACTGATCATGTTGCTGTATCTAGAATTATGGTCCAGAGATATTCGAATCTCGATAGGGTTATCAATTGCCTTTGCTGATTTTTTCCGTATTATCCCTAAGACTCGGCAGGAAAATGTCAGGAAGTGCGTTGAAACAGGCCACGACCATTTCTTGCCTACCATTCACGAGCTTCTTCTAACCTCATTTTAAATAACTCTCACAGTGAAACCAGTACTAAGTTTCCTTCCTCTTCCCGAACTAAGTAACCAACAAAACATGTCTCTACGGTACAAAGTCTTCTTTAAATGTGTGTAATTACTCATTTGTTAAAATAGTTTCTTGCTTTATGGAATTTGAATATTTATCACTGTGTTGAAAAGAATCAGTTCAGCCCCATACACACCTTAACATATTAGAGAACTGCGTTCCGGTCAGTCTCTAAATTTGAAGGATAGAGAAGAAATTTGCATTAAGGGAAGCAAGGAAAGAGTAAAAATAATTCCAAGTGCTTGCTGCACTAAATGCATTGGAGTTACGAATAAACCTAGAGAGAATGCAACAACGCATGTCCTTCTGAGTACAACATTAATCTGCTAGCTAACAGTTTAAGCCAGGGGTTTTCTTAAGGGCGGTTAAGAATACACAAAGGCAAGGCGGAGGGCTGGTGAGAATAAGCAGCGAGAAACCACGTAATTCAATAATTTCGAATTTCAATGTGCTGCATTTCTGACCTATTTTGCCGCTTAGCTAATGAAGATCGAATCTTCGAAAGCAAGTCAGAGTGCGTAAATACGCGTCCCAGTTCTCACGATAACAGTACGATTACATTAGTAAGGAAGGTGCTCCTTTTCGAGTTACAGTAGATGTATTTCTTAATACCGGAACTTCAAGAGCATGAGACAATTCAGAAATTCAAAAGATGTTTTAAAATTTGTGTTCTTTTATTAAACAGTTTTTTATGTGTAGAAATGAAGGAATGTTATAGGTCAAGTGACTGAGGCTAACTCTTTATAAGGGACCCAACGGAGTAGGCGTCTCCCCCCCCTTCTCAGCCGAGGACGGAAACAGATCCAGTTTGCGAAACGTTGTGCTTTCTAGTTTTTTTAATACCGGACAATGAACAAAGTCCAAAAACCCAGTAATTATGAATATTATTCCAGCCTTTTACTTCAGAGTAGACTGCTTTGCAGTTTCTTAATTCAATCATGATTATCATCAGTCTAACGATGTTTGCAGTTACAACGGAGATACAATTTTGGAAGCAAATTCATGTAAACTTATTCGAAACAAATACGGGGTTTGTGCGTTATGACACTGTGTAGCCACGTAGACGGTTATCAACTTTTCGAAAGAAGCTGCTGCTTACACTTCACTGCTTGAAGATATTATGCCAGTTGACTCCATGAATAAATCGTGACAAGACCTAGATAGGGGTTAAGAGCTTGTATGTTGTTCCAGAACCCGTTTACCCTAGTTCCCATTTCCCGATTCCTTGGGGCCCGACGTGTGGTCTCACACGACTCAGTCAGCAATGAGCATCCGTCGAGTGAGGGGCTCGTTTCGCGACCCCGGTTCAGGACGTCGCTTTGGGAACGTCGATATCAGTAGCTGCTGCCCCCGCCACTCCACTTGGATCTACCGGGATGAAGAATGCCACCTCCTTTATGGTTCGTACACAACTTCCCGTTTCGCACTTTCTTTTCTTGTCAAACACACACCCACATGTACTTGGGGTTCAGGTGCGAAGAGGACATTAGTGTTTTGTTTCTTTTCTAATTTATACTAAACACTGGCAACTGTAGGTGCATACAGGGACTGTGTTAGAACAGAAAATATAATTTGGGCAAAATTAAATACGTAAAATTCAACTAGCATTTTTTACACTTGCGAAATGTCAATAACATGAGCCAACACGTTTACGTTCATTTTAATCAACGAAACATACACGCGAAACTCTTCCAGAAATATCTATTTATGATGAAGGATAAAAACGTAGAAGTTAAGCGCGAAGAAAAGGGCAGTATCTCATTCAAAAATTAAAAAACCCACAAAATAAAGATTTTCATCTAGGATTAAACAAAAATTCACGGCTAAGTAATTTGCAGCATGGGAACATTTTAAATCCTACAGATTACAGACCAGATGATTACCATTAAGGCCGTCAGATTAAGTAGGTCTGTCCATAGGGAGGAAAGTTCGCAATGCATTCTGAAAATATCTTGTGTTTATTTGAACTTGAGAACAGAAATTGCATATATGTTACGCAGGTCTGGGTCAAATGTGTTGCTGAAATAAGTTACATATATACCGGCAATAAACAGATGAGGACAGACGCTTATTTACTATCGATGTAGATAGGCAAAATAATGGTTAAGGGGTTATATATTTTCCAGATGATGAAACGAGTCTTTTTTTTTATTGCTAGTGGCGTGGGACTAAGTCCCTTGTACTGCGGCCATTTCTGGCCTATTGTACCAGCCCCAGATGATAGGTAAGGGTGATTGTGGAGCAATTGGCATAATGAAGATTGGCAAGGGAAACCGAAGTACTCGGAGAAAACCTGCCCCAGCGCCACTTTGTCCACCACAAATCCCACTTGACAAGACCCGGGATAGAACCCGGGCCGCCGCGGTGGAAAGCCAGCGACTAAACGCTTGAGCTATGGCGCGGCCAAACTTTGAAACGAGTTTTAGTAAACAGTAACAAGAATCACTGTGAGAATCAGAACTCCGGAAACGTTTTGTAGAATTGAAATCTTAACCAATTAAGACAATAATTATTACATCTCCAATTTCTGTTGAAGTGATAAATACGCTTAAACGTTAACATCTACATTTGAATTGTCAATGTAATTCCCCCTCCCCTCCGAAAAGACAATGGAATACAAAGCATTGATATGTGACGAGTATATAAAACATTATGTTAACCACTGGTAAATAAGATGAGATCAGTGCATTTCATACACAAATCAATTTTCTTACCAACTGATACCCAGGACGCTTTTGTATAGGCAGAAACGTGTTTTTGTTCTTCCGTTTATTGGTTTAATAGATGAATATTTTTCATGCTGCTTTTTTCAAGGTCAAGTCTTCAATATTGATGTCATTTAATGTTAGAATTAAACTCGTATCGGAAATGAGGAAACATGTATCCTATGACGGGATCTGGAACCATCCGGTAGAACAGTTTGCATGGACAGGGAAGGATGTAAGCAGTACAGCAGACGTGATGAACTACACGAGTTGTGGAAAGTTATTTCTTCCTTCTAGTTTGATATAATTAATCTTTTGTGCGAGGTAAAATGATCCTAGATATTTCCGAACAATTTATATTGTTATATTTTAGCATCCTGTTGCACTGATTTAAGTCCATGATTTATTTTATCCGTCTTCTAGTGCATACATTCATCTATCCCCTCTTCTCACTCTCACTACATGTTTCGGCACAAATGTGCCATCTTCAGGTGCTGATCCAATCCACGACAAACTAGTTCATTGCATGCCTTGTCTATACATACTAAAATAACTAAAATATATATTTATCATATATACTGATAAATGTTAAGTGTTAAAATATTAAAATTATACAGCATATTTCATTCTTACGTCGTGTTTCATTACGCGAGTCACGTCTATCATCGTCTGTTGGAGCACTCTTTCACTATCGTGTATTGTGCTCTATGTTGCGTCTCGCTCCTGTGACTGCGTGTGTGAGAAGAGGGGATAGATGAATGTATGCACTAGAAGACGGATAAAATAAATCATGAACTTATATTGCGTTAGGTTTAGTGAATTTCGAGAATTAAAATGTCATTTCAAAGCTGAGAAGGATGCCATCGTCAGTGATAATGAGATTACTGAAAATTTCCGCAAAATGTGAAGTTTTTTTTTTTTGCGTGGGTTTTCGGAATTCATTCCCATGAGGGATTCGTTTCTCGTGCGTCACATCTTGCTTGATTTAACTGCCCAAATGATTCTTCCTCTTTCCTGTATCCAACGAGTATAATATCAGGAATTCCCCTGTCTTTCACATTAGTAAAAACATCACGCAACAGAGTGAGAATTTAATAAAATTAACTGCGGTTTTGTATACTGTGCCCTCTCTGAATGCTTTCTCTGAAATTCCATTCTATGTTCTTGCAAGAGTCGATTATAAATTTGGACATACCGGGAATATATATGAATATATCATGTTTCCTTGTAGATATTTCTAAAGTTGTTCCATTTTACGGAAGCAAATCTGCCCACCAAAACGAATGTAGTGAGCAAATTTATTTGCAGAAATTTACTGCTTTAAATAATAACATGTCACTAGAATCTTGCTTCGCTAATAGTATATGTTTACTTATCAACAATATAATCAAGATCACACTATATTAAAGCTAAATATCATCTCAGATTTCTTCGAATTCTCTAACAAATAAAATAGGTCTGTAGCCGATCACATCAGTTGCTTCAACTGCCTCATTATATTGTCTCTGAAAAAAAAACGCAGTTATAAACAATCAATCTGAAGCTGTATAAGACTGGGGTAGAATTTAAAGAACTTTGTGAAAGGCATTTCCAAACTATTGACCAAAATTAAACGTTAAAATGATGACGCACCATTGAGCTATGGTGTCGCCCATCTTACTTTCTGTGATCATAAGGTCAAATTAATGGCATTATTTCACAACTTTTGCAAGGCTGATCGCAAGACTTATTTTTTTACGACATCATAGAATCTTAATTTTCTAGTGAGAGGCACACATTCCCATAGCAGCTTCCTTCCAGTCATAATTTAAATTAGTGGAAAATGACTGTATAATTTCAAACTTTATGTATGTAAAAGACTCTACGAATAATTATGCTTAATGGAGACTACTAAAGAAAATTCCATTAGAGAAGACCATAGCACATTTCGTCCCCTCTTGAAGACTCAACAGCAAGTCTTTCTGCCGAATTCAACTCAAAATGAAGGCGTGTCTTAGTAGCCAAGATAAAACCACAAATTGTAATTTCTCTTAGTATGTCTCTGGCAACGAAAAGCGTAAAAAATTTCAAGAGCCTCAGAGAAATATTGCTTCGAAGTCATGCATTTAAAGAAGTTTGCTTCCACACCAGACATTTTCCTCAAACATGAAGCTGTCTAAGCAGAGATCTTTTGTAAATCAGATAGAGCACCAAAAGAGCCACAGGTTCTATTTACATCACAGGGAAGCGCATTTAGTATTTTACTGTGTAATTTAGACCTGCTTGACACCACTTTTTGATAGAGAGATTATGAAAGGATGAGTTTGAAAATGGCTTTGTACAATGCTTACTGCTAATGAAGTATTTTATTCGCAGTGAGTCAGAGTGATTTCACCGTAGTACATTTAATAAACTGAGATATTTTCACAATACATATTTACTACAAACATTTTTATTTTGCTACTTTCGACGTTATTATTAATTGCACGAAACTCATGGCGAACCAATCATATTCTTAATAATTTTAGAGGACTTTGATACTGTGAATTCTTATTAAAATTGTGGTACAAAATCACATTTTACGATATTATAGTTCAGTTGATACTGTTACTTCAAATGAATGTCTAAACAAGGCGGTATAAACATCACCTGCAGCAGTCGTATTTCGCCAACACTTAAATTATTTAACACATACATTTTATAAGAAAAAATGTTTACTTTTAGTGCCTGAAATATAGATAGAAAGAAGAATTTTGATACCAGAGACTGGAAACCTTTCTGCATTTTGTTACATTTCAGGCTATATTTTTCCCAAACTTCTATGTAGAAATTCTTACTGAGAAAAAACAAATTCTTCGAAATTCTTCTCATATTGTGCTATATTGTGATATCCCTTTCTACTGTAAACATATAATGACTTATCATGTAACACGATTTTTTTCATGTCGAATTAACTTCTGACTTTCTGTACTGTGTTGAATCTTGTCATTGGCACCATTGGCTGAATGAGCGAAATATAGCATCTCCCTTCGTGCTGTCAGTCGCTATCCTAAAATTGGATGATGCATTTCGTGTGGGTATTTCTCTAGAGTATTCCGTAAAGATACTGAAATCACAGCAGTGTCCTTTATTTATTCGATCTGCATACTGTTTTAATAAAATGGAAATTGAGTCTCTTCAGTTAACAGAGTTACCCGAGGTGACCACTTGCTAATGAAACAAATTGTTTTCGCATTTTTTTTATATTTATGAATATGAATATGAAAAATATACAATGTTCCCAGACTCGCTAACTACAACGTGGATGGTGTAAGAATTTGAGCTGTGGAAACATAATGTAGGATCCTGAAATTATATTTCTTATTATATCTTCGAAGCAATTAGGAAGGTCCAGGGAAACCAGGTGGGACTGAAATTAAATGGGACATATCAGCTGTTGGTCTACGCCGATGATGTGAATCTACTGGGTCATAATATAGATACCATAAAGAAAAACACACAAACTTTAATTGACGCAAGTAAAGAGGTTGTTCTAGAAGTAACCACAGAGAAAACTAAGTATATGTTACTGTCTCGTCACCAAAATTCAAGGCAAAATCATGACATGAAGATAGGAAGCAGATGTTTTGAAAATATGGCACAGATCAGATATTTGGGAACAACGATAACAGATCGAAACCTGATTCAGGAGGAAATTAAGAGGCGATTGAACTCGGGTAATGCTTGCTATCATTCAGTCCAGAACCTTTTGTCTTCTCGTTTGTTGTCCAAAAACATAAAAATTAGAATATACAAAACTATAATTTTGCCTGTGGTTCTGTATGGGTGTGAAACTTGGTCTCTGACATTAAGGGAGGAACATAGACTGAGGGTGTTTGAGAACAGGGTGTTGAGGAGAATATTTGGACCGAAGAGAGATGAAGTGACAGGAGGTTGGAGAAAACTGCATAATGAGGAGCTTCATAACTTGTACTCTTCTCCAAGTATAATTAGAATGATCAAGTCAAGGAGGATGAGGTGGGCAGGTCATGTATCACGAATGGGGGAGAGGAGGAATGCATGTAGTATATTGGTGGGAAAGCCAGAAGGAAAGCGACCACAGGGAAGACCAAGGAGTAGGTGGGTGGACAGTATTAGAGTGGATCTTAGAAAGATAGGATGGGATGGTATGGATTTGATAGATCTGGCTCATGATAGGGATCAGTGGAGGGCTCTTGTGAACACGGTGATAAACCTTCGGGTTCCATAAAATGCCGGGAAATTCTTGAGTAGCTGCAGAATTGGCGGCTCCTCCAGAAGGGCTCAGCTCCATGAGTAAGTAAGTAAGTAAGTAAGTATTATATCTTCGAAGGCCATGCAACTCCGTCTTTTCTGGAACGTAAAATAACAAGATGGCCATGAGAAGGTTTCCACTTAATATTCAGTATGGAAGTAAATGTAATAGAGCTCTGGGAGTAGGAATACAAAATTTTGTATGTAAACTAGATTACGGGGGCACGCGGTAGCGTAGTTGGTTTAGGCACTATGCTACAAGCCGGTAGGTCGAGGGTTCAAGTCCCGATGAGGTCATTGGATTTTTTCAATTGACCTAATACTTCCAGCCGCGCTATGGCCCTGGGGTCGACTCGGCCTCTAACAAAAATGAGTACCAGGAATATTCTTGGAATATTCTTGGGGGTAAAGGGCGGCCGGCGCGTAGGGCTGAAAACCTTGCCGCCAACTATGAGCCGATTGTCTAGAAAATGTGGGAACCTAATATCTCACAACCCTATGGGCCTCCACGGCCTGTTACAGGGATACATTTACTTTAGGGGCACGCGGTAGCGTAGTTAGTCGAGGCACTATGTGACTAATTTTGACGTAGCAAAATAACGTTGACTCCTCTGAGGGAAGACCTTGCTTCTTTGCAGTTCAGAGGGATTGTACATTGCGTTAGTAAGAACTTTTCAACATAGGTACATCAGTTTCTCACTAAATGCATAGAGACAATGGTTCCTCGAGATATTTATGAATTCATATCTAAATCAAATTTAACTGAGGTAATTAATAAATTCAAATAAAAAGAAACTGAAATGAAATGAAAGTGTTTACATTGTTAACACAACATAAACACTGAAAACCAATCCAAAGAAGAAATTTCGAGATAAAGTATACCGAACTTCCGCTGTGGCCTAAATGTACACAGATATTTTGAGTTAAGTAACTGAAATAACTGAATCCAAATGGATTTAACATAATGACTTCCGTTTTCCTGACATAAGAAATAAAATCAAAACGATCTATAGCTATAAGCTGTTGACTGAATGAAACTAGTTTTATGTACTGTACCTATACAGTGTGTTCGGATGAAAGGTATAAAAAATCATTATACCTCAGAAAGAATTTATTATACACATTAATGAGTTACACTATTACAAAGGGAAAATATCATTTTTTTCTGCGTATATAATTATCTCCATAAATTTAAATATGGGCTCCCTTTGTGGCACTACAAATTATGATATGAGCCATCATTCAGTTGATTAAGTGGTCAAACAGCTATCTGAAATCCGATTCGGAAAATGCAGTGTTTACAGATCATTCTTACATAAGACTGAAAATTTGCACTCCTGTCCCTTGTCTTGGATATATCAGAAGATAGCAATATATAGAATGTCCGGATGAAAGGTATCCGAAATAAAAATGTATATCTCGGAGCTCTTTTGAACACGGTAATGAACTTTCGAGCCGGTCACGGTAGCCGAGCGGTCTAAGGCATGCAATGTCTTCGCTCGCTCGGAAGCCGGGATCGTGGGTTCGAATCCAACTCAGGGCATGGATATTTGTGTGCGTTTTTCTGTGTTTGTGTACAGGTAGAGGCCTCGCGACGAGCTGATCACTCGCCCAAGGAGTCCTACCGTATATGTAAGATCTAGTAAACCGAAGTGAAACGGAGAGTTTCATGGAGGTAGGCCTAGGCCCAAATGAGGGCTGTAGCGCCAATTGTTAAAAAAAATGAACTTTCGGGTTCCATAAAATGCTGGGAAATTCTTGAGTAGCGCAGATTTGTCTTCTCCCCAAGAAGGGCTCCGCTTCATAAGTAAGTAAGTAAGTAAGTAAGTAAGTCTCTCGGAAACTAATTGTCATACACGTATCCGGTATGTCTTCGAAAAGGAAAACTATGAAAGATTCTTTTTCATAGTTTTCCTTTTCGAAGACATACCGGATACGTGTATGACAATTAGTTTCCGAGAGACTTACTTACTTACTTACTTACTTACTTATGAAGCGGAGCCCTTCTTGGGGAGAAGACAAATCTGCGCTACTCAAGAATTTCCCAGCATTTTATGGAACCCGAAAGTTCATTTTTTTTAACAATTGGCGCTACAGCCCTCATTTGGGCCTAGGCCTACCTCCATGAAACTCTCCGTTTCACTTCGGTTTACTAGATCTTACATATACGGTAGGACTCCTTGGGCGAGTGATCAGCTCGTCGCGAGGCCTCTACCTGTACACAAACACAGAAAAACGCACACAAACATCCATGCCCTGAGTTGGATTCGAACCCACGATCCCGGCTTCCGAGCGAGCGAAGACATTGCATGCCTTAGACCGCTCGGCTACCGTGACCGGCTCGAAAGTTCATTACCGTGTTCAAAAGAGCTCCGAGATATACATTTTTATTTCGGATACCTTTCATCCGGACATTCTATATATTGCTATCTTCTGATATATCCAAGACAAGGGACAGGAGTGCAAATTTTCAGTCTTATGTAAGAATGATCTGTAAACACTGCATTTTCCGAATCGGATTTCAGATAGCTGTTTGACCACTTAATCAACTGAATGATGGCTCATATCATAATCAAATAAAACATAACACTCCATTAAATTTGGGGATTCAATTCTTAACATATCTCTAAAACAAATCTCGTCGACTTTAAAACAAAAACTATTCAAAAAAATATTCATTATACTACTTTGAACAGTACAAGGTCTGTAGGACTACTGCTTTTTGGCCTTGTCCATCGCCTGACATTCTAAAAACATAAAAGTACTAATGCTTTTTTAGAAACTGTATCTGTTTCCTTTCTCAGTAAGGAGTTGTAGACATTTACTCAGTTGGGTCCGGTAGTAAGTGCTAAACCAAGTCACTGATGCAGTGATTGAAGTTAGTTCTTTCTAACGGACCAAATAGAGTAGGTGATTGAGGTTAGAAACAAGTGCCCATTTCAAGTTAACATTCCTAGCCTTCGTTTAGGAAACTGAATGAAAACACGAAGCACGTCAGTAAGGATTGTTACCCCTCAATCCCTATCAAGATTCCAGTGTTCCGCGTAGAGAATTTAAGTGATCAGTTCCATCATTTAATTAATTTTGTTACATATAGCTTCGAGAATTTATTTATATTTATTTATACCTACATTGCGGACTTTGTAGATGTGTTTGTCTCGCGTTCTGTTTCTTTCTAAACGAATGAGACAAAGAAAACTGCAGTGATTGTATTTCAGGTAGTTGCACAAGACATGCTGATGTATAAGTGCATTAGACTGGTTGGATTTCATTGACATGTGTGTCAATTCACTAGATCCTGACTTCTCGTGTTCTGAAACCCACATAAGTGCACCCCATCTATCAAACACCAGAATTCTGTAAGTGATTATTACAGTGGCACCCACATGAAGATAATTAATCCCTTACTTATTCTCTTTACTCTAATCCTGATTGGTAGGCTGGGATATAGCTGGAGTGCCAACTCTAGTTTGAGAAACGGTCGTGGCAGAAAATCCATGCTGAATGGTGTGGAATGATACTCGCCACATTTAGACATTCGTTGAAGGTACTGGGGCAGATTCTAGAAAAAGCGCACAAGCTATTCAGCAGCAAGAGCTTTGTCAGACAGCTTCTTCACAACTCTGTAGCAAAGCTTCACAAACAAACAAAAAGGAGACGTGACATCCCGCATGCCACTACGTACTGCTCTGTGGACTCTTTACTTCATGGAAATACATCTGGGTGGCTTCGGACAAATTTGTGTACGTCAGAATAGAAACCTACCGCAACTATTCTGAGCTCAGTACTTCATTTAGATTGCAGCTTTACGTGCTGTTTATGTGTGAAATTTCGTTAGTTCTCTAGCACATATTAGTTAGTTAGTTATTGGAGAGGGTGGGTTTCCCCATGCACTTAGACCTCTATTGGTCCATTGTGCTTCCCTCTATGATTTCTACCAGTCTCTATATCCTACCGGTACTGGTGCTTACCATCAGTCCCGCCCAGCCAGCGAGACCGGCTCTACTAGCTGAGAGGTATCTATAATGCTTCCCCCATCTACCAGAGGTATTAGAGACTGCTGTTGGGCGGGAAACGTCCGTAATTTGGCTCAGTGACCTCCTTTGGAGATATGAGCTTCTTTTACGTGCCGTAAAGCTACGACACGGGACCCACGGCTTAAAGTCCCTCCCGGAGGACTTGTTCCCTGAATTTTTCCGCCCTTAAAAATTCGACGACCTCCGCCGGGTATTTGAACACGCGTACTACGAGTCCTGAGGTGGGAACGTTACCTCTAGACTACGGAGGCCGCTCTAGCACATATTACTGCGCACTTAAATCGTCTTTCTTGATTCTTCGTATAGTTCTGTAAATTTTTCCTTCGAAGTTTGCAAGGAATGAAAGACTCCATATAAGAAGATGCTAGTCTGCCAGTAAATAGTTTGGTAATAGGGCGGCTGATGTTATGGGTATACCGTCATGAGTCTGTCTCCAGGTACCCGTCTGCAAGAGAAAGTCTCACCAGTCGTGGGATAGAAATGCAAGTTAAAAAGTACTTTTCTTTACAGATGACATATAATAATATCGGAATAAGAAGCTGCATTACATGTCTGAACTCATAAACTGAAACTGATAAAAAAATATTGGATACAATATCAACAGAAGTTAAAAAAGGTACGTGGCCGAGAATCCACAATATGTAAAATATTGGTAATAACAAAATAATACAACAAGTCAACATATTCAAGCAGATTATAGGCTCAGTCTCACATGCATGGAAAGAGACGGGTTTAAAGACGATGAAATTTTAAGATCTAAATGTCGGTGACGATGGTACATTAGTACGAATATTATGTTTCTGGACATTATCCATTGTCCTGTTTTTATCTAAAAACCGTCTTGTTTATTTTTCGTAACACAAACAAATCAAGTACTGCTGTGTCCGTAAATATCTGCTGAAGATACTATTTCGCTTTTCTCCAAAGAGCTAAATGCTAATTAAGCTGTCTTTATGTACAAGTGGTGAGGCCATGTTGAATTTTCTTAAGATTGACCTGGTATTTATGCCATTAAAAATGTTTTATTTCAAACAGTTCTAGATGGTTTCGAGAAGGTGCAGTCGGTCGGCACTGCCTTGGTTTTCAATATCAGTTCAGTATTTGTTCATGTGTGGTACATTTCACGGCGCTGTCAACACTTCAGGCGTGTATGTAATGTCGAACGGCAGAACTGTATATAATGAACTGGAAATGACATGGAAAGAACACGACATAGCCTAACTGAGGTATTGTCCAATAATTTGCCTGGAAGATCTGAGGAAACCACGAAAAGCCTAAGTTATAATAGAGTTGTCTCGAACAAGATTCGAACTGGAGAAATCTGGAATACAAGTTGGAACCATTATCGTTTGAGCTAACCCACTTAGTCACTCAGATTAATGCTAATATCTAAGTAAACAACACGAAGAAACAATCGATGAGGCTTAATTATAATGCGCATAATATTTCCCATTATCTCCTTAAAGCTACAGAAAGTATCGTCGGTACTTTATAAAAGCGAAATCGTTAAATTAAAGAAACAAGCACACTGTCAAAATAACAGATGTTGTCAGTCTCCTCACAAGAAATTTAAAGTTAGAACAATACACACTCGATGTTTCAGCTGTTAAAAACACGAGAAGCATAGCGACGTTTAAGTTTAAGAAAGAGATTTAGTTGTTGATTTAGTGGTGACGTAATATCTCCAAGATTATCCGACTTTACGTACGGTTGCTAGAACATTTGTTGAAACAAGCCGTGTGTCGAAGAAGGTAGAAATTGTGAATTAGTGAGGACAAAGCAAGAAATGTTCTGTTCCTAGGCAAAGACAGTAGTCTAGAATATCCAGAGCTGGTCTGAGGGGAAACATAAATGACTATAATTTGTGCCTCGCCAATTCTTAAGCTACTTAACGACTTTTCTTTAACTACGTCGCGTGCACAACAAAATAACTTGGGAAGGCTGTGACGAATGGTTAATAAACAAGAGCTTTAAAGGCAATGGCAATGTCGTATTTCATGGTCTTATCCTGGCATCCATCTGGATAGACTGGGGGTATTCAATGAGACAAGATTCCCTGTAAGTAGATATTAAAAGTAAACTAATCTCTATAATGGACCGTGGAGACCCATAGGGTTATGAGACGTTGAGGATCCCACGTTTTCTGGACAATCGGGTCACAGATGGCGGTGAGGTTGTCAGCCTTATGAACCGGCCGCCCTTTACAACCAGGAAGATTCTTGGCATTCATTTATTTTTATTACCATTCATCGGTCCATTCAGGTACATAACCATTGGATATAGAAATTGTCAGTAGATTACATTGACATATTACGTAAGATTGTCTTAACCTAAGATAGATAACAATTAAAATATGTATAAGAAACGAATGATTACAAACGAAAATACAAAGATATAATTATTGGGATACCCCAATATCAAATTTATTGTTCCAATCAAGATACTCTAGAACAGAATAAAAAGAGTTTTCTATAAACAACTTTCTCAATTTATGTCGATCCCAGGGCCATAGTGCGGCTAGAAGGGATTCCCTGTAGTTTTTAATGAGCTAATGAGTTAGCTACTTGAATTGGCATGCGTTTACAGGAACCGATGCACCAGAAGGGTCTCTTAGAACTTTAAAACAGATCAGTTTGTCCTGGATGAATATTTGTGATCTGTGAGCCGTGACTTCAAAAAGATTACTGCAGGGAAATGAATTCTCAAAATCCACGAGCACATGTGGGCTGATTTTTAAAACGCACCATAATTATTACGCAAAAACACAATATTTAATATTTCAAATTGTTTATTCATTTTTATTTCTGAAGATCAGTATGCCATGAATATGGCAAATATTTTTATTTTTTTACGACAGTATTTACGCTTATCGTTTAATTTTAAATGAAATTGTGTTAAGTGCCGAGGAAGCATAATCAGAACACTGTATGATGTAAATGCTTTAAAGACTAGGCCTAGCTGTATGGCAAAAGCTATACATACAGTAATGGACGGATCCGGGACTGGTCAAGTGGGATTTGTGGTGGACAAAGTGACGCTGGGGCGGGTTTTCTCCCGTGGCAGGCTACAATAGGCCAATCAGTGGCCGCCGTGCCGAGTGGAACCAGTTGGACTCCACCCCCCACTAAGCGAATATTCTTGGGGCAAAGGGCGGCCGGCGCGTAGGGCTGAAAACCTTGCCGCCAACTATGAGCCGATTGTCTAGAAAATGGGGGAACCTACTATCTCACAACCCTATGGGCCTCCATGGCGTGTTGCAGGGATAGCTACATCTTTTTTTTTTTAACCTAATTAACTTATAGAGTTTGGGGCCGCGCCATTGCTCAAGCGGTTAGTCGCTGGCTTCCCACCGCGGCGGCCCGGGTTCGATCCCGGGATCTGGTCAAGTGAGATTCGTGGTGGACAAAGTGGCGCTGGGGCAGGTTTTCTCATAGTACTTCGGTTTCCCCTGGCAATCTTCATTCCACCAATTGCTCCCAAATCACCCTCATCTATCATCTGGGGCTGGTACAATAGGCCAGAAGTGGCCGCAGTACAAGGGTCTTAAGTCTACCCCACTTTAATTACTCATGGAGCTGAGCCCTTCTGGAGGAGCCGCCAATTCTGCAGCTACTCAAGAATTTCCCAGCATTTTATGGAACCCGAAGGTTCATTACCGTGTTCACAAGAGCCCTCCACTGGTCCCTATCCTGAGCCAGATCTATCCAATCCATACCACCCCATCCTATCTTTCTGAGATCCACTCTAATATTGTTCACCCACCTACGCCTTGGTCTTCCCTGTGGTCTCTTTCTTTCTGGCTTTCCCACCAATATCCTATACGCATTCCTCGTCTCCCCCATTCGTGATACGTGACCTGCCCACCTCATCCTCCTTGACTTGATCATTCTAATTATACTTGGAGAAGAGTACAAGTTATGAAGCTCCTCATTATGCAGTTTTCTCCAACCTCCTGTAACTTCATCTTTCTTCGGTCCAAATATTCTCAACACCCTGTTCTCACACACCCTCATTCTATCTTCCTCCCTTAATGTCAGAGACCAAGTTTCACACCCATACAGAACCACAGGCAAAATTATAGTTCTGTATATTCTAATTTTTATGTTCTTGGACAACAGACGAGAAGACGAAAGGTTCTGGACTGAATGATAGCAAGCATTACTCGAGTTCAATCGCCTCTTAATTTCCTCCTGAATCAGCTTTCGATCTGTTATCGTTGTTCCCAAATATCTGAACTGTGCCACATTTTCAAAACATCTGTTTCCTATCTTCGTGTCAATATTTTGCCTTGCATGTTAGTTCTACCCCACTAGAAAAAAAAAACTTATAGAGTAAACCGATCACAGCGGTCGTGTTTTCTAAGGCATGAAATGTCTTCTTTACCTCGAACCCTGGGATCGTGGGTTCGAATCCCACTCAAGACATGGGTGTCTGTTTGTACGTTTATTCTGTGTTTTTGTTGTCCTGTGTGTAGGTAACGGCCTTGCGAACGTCCGTTCACTCGTCCAAGGAGTTGTACTGTCTGTGTAAAAAAAAAAAAGAAGCGAAACTGAAGAATAGGACAGGGCCCAACAAGGAGTTGTAAAGCCATTCATGAATGAATGAATGAACTCATAGAGCAATAAATGCAATGTATCTGTGTCCGTAGTTCTTATATATAGCGCCACGTCTGGTCCGCTGATGTGAAAAAATTGGAGAGGTTTATATCTATCAGATCAGTCAGGTGTTCTTCAGTTATGAGATAACAGCATAAAAATCCATATTGTTTAATTATTTAACGACTAAGATTTACATAAGAATAAGGATGGGTATAAAAGTTATTAAAACTTTTTCTCGAAACAGTTTTCGCTCCAACAAATATTAAGCAAGTTAGGCGCTTGTTGGGATCGACACGCACACAGAAATATAAGTACGTCTGTAT
Organism: Cryptotermes secundus; assembly: GCF_002891405.2. Taxonomy (NCBI): domain Eukaryota; kingdom Metazoa; phylum Arthropoda; class Insecta; order Blattodea; family Kalotermitidae; genus Cryptotermes; species Cryptotermes secundus. The sequence continues at coordinate 707,723 of NW_019720562.1, forward strand.
GTAAAGTGTTCATTATTTTTAAATAAAACTATAATATTTGTTCATACTTTTTACTGAAAATCCGTAACATGAGATTTCTTGAATTTTTGTTCGTGAACAAATTGACGGACAGACATGATGAAACTAATAAACCTTTTTTTTTTTTTTGCAAAATTCTATTGAACAAAACCAAGAAGCCAGCGCAAAAAAACACGATTACTCAGATTTCGTCAAACCATCTTCTAAGGCACAGACGAAAATATTTCTACCTAGAAAAGATCTTTCTTACTTCAAAGCAGACGAGACTATGTGTAGACTATGTTTACTGATGATTATTGTGAGAAATCAGCCAAGAATGGAACAGGATATGTTGCCAAATATGCAAAACATATGCAATTTGTGTTTATGCTTTAAGAACGCGAAAAATATGCTTGATCGAAATTGTACCACGAAGAAATCTGGATTGTGCTAGCTGTAGTGCAGTTTTGATAAAATATTTTTACACATATAAATGTTTTTTCTTCGATTTATTTTTATTTTCAGCTTGGGTGTGATATAGTACTCGTATGTGTAATGCTTATTATTTGAATTATTAAACGTTTTTCAAGAAATAATTATTTTTATAGCCCAAAGAAAACGAAACAAACAAATGAAATATAATCCGAATTGTATCTTCCTACTATATCCTGGTTCATCAAATTTGTCAAAAGACTTAACAGACACACGTAATTATTATTTACACATTTAGTTGCAAAGCACCTCAAATTTAATTGAAGTGAACGTAACTCGCACATTCGTAATCAGTCCGTAATAGAAATATTGTGCATACAATTATTATGAAGGAAGGCAACATTTTTATGGTGTTGAAGAACAAGGTGCTGAACAGAATGTAAGTATTTCGATATAAGCGGGACGCTGAGGGAAATTAGCATAATTAGGAACTTCATAATTTAACCCTTCACCAAGTACGTATTATTAGGGCGATCACATTAAGGAATATGAGATTGGCGGGGAATGTAGCAAGCTCGGGAGTTAAGAGAAATGCATACATAAATTTAGTCGAAAAACTGAAATATAGAAAGCACTTTGAAAAGTAGGTGCAGATATTAAAATAATATTAATGTTGATCTTGAAGAAATAACGTATGAGGCTGTGGACTGTGGACAGTGGCCAGTGGCGGGCTCCTTTGAACCAATACTGAGTCTTCAGCTTCCACAAAAGGCAAAGAATTTTCTGTCTGACTCGGCGACTATACCTTCACAGTAAGGGATCTTGTCTGCTGTTGCATTTGTCCGTACCTCAAGAAATGTGAAGATTTCACTTTTATGTTGGCTCTGGATTAAGTTTAAACAAATGTTATAGCTCAGGCATTCCATTTCATTTACTTTCCCGCTGAATTTTCATCGTCTATGCCGTTCGGACCAAACACTTGGTCTCTCAACGCATAAACCGTAAGGACATTTCTTTTTCATGTGCACTGAAATCTATTTTTGACATTTGGCATGTATTCAACGTCCTGTTATGCTATACGGATATCTTTCCACGCATAAAACCGATACTTGAATATTTCGTCATATTTGCTAGAGCATGACGTATTCCAAATGTGATCCAACCAAAATTTCTTATGAAGATAGATAGGTAATCTTAACCGCCGTAGACTCTCCGTATAGCCATTTAGCTGGCGCCTTTCAAAAGTGCTTGTCAGGAAGGTCTATTGAAGGAGAAGAGCTAACGCGCATCCTTCTTTCCTTGCAAACTGAATTGTGTTCGTAATAGACTAGATACCTTAAGTAACTACTGTATCTTCTTCCTGTCTTAAAGTATAGCACGAGAGATTCACAGAATATTTACGGATATGGGACCTAGGAAAACTAAAGGTAAGAGACACACTCATTTAAGTTATAACATTGTACTTACTGAATACTGGAGTGAGGGACATCATACGGATCTTCCACAAAGGAAACCTGGTTTTGGGATTCGTAAAGAACTGTTAAGTCGGAGTCTGATGCTTCAAGTATCTTCCGAATCATTTATCTCTGATTCAGGTAGTTTATTTACTGTTCACTCACCACAACCACCACCACCGTCGTCGTCGTCGTAGTCATTATAACCTAAGTCGTTGAAGTCACATAACCATTTGTGTCAATTATTATTATTACTCATGCTAACCTTGTAATTGGTCTCTGTGCTCTTAAGTTGCACGTCAATAAACATGAACTGAGTTGAATTAGGATGTTGAGCTGCCACACGAATAAATAAGAATTAANTCAACGTGAGTCACTGGACAGCTTTCCGTTGACCGGAAATTTTAATATTGTTTTTTTTTCGGATAGATATAGCCCCCAATATCACTCTATATCTAAATTTACCGATTAAAGTCCGTAGGAACCATAGTTTATTTCTAAATGAATTCCAAATGGAAACCATGAATACGTAATATGGATATCATAACGCAATATTTCCTCGGCAGTTATATACACAAGGAACACAGTTATAGACCAATGGCATTAAGTATATAATGAAGAGCGAATGCATTGTGTTTTCTAAGCTTTTACGGAATAGGACTTCTGGTCTCTTCCATTTCAGAAGGAAGCCAGAATTACTTAAACTTTTATTAGTGTGTAGTACCGCCTGAACGGTCAATCGGCCTGTAGTGAGGCAAAATTTGTACTCTTTACCCAGTTTCTTTGAGTGTGACTGCTTAAATGGAGATGTAATTTGCAGAACATAACAGCACACATTTCGGATTTGATAACCTCATTCAAATTTTATATCAGAGTGAATTAAAAGGTGATACCACTAAGGAGACAATAAGTTGATACGAGGATAATACTAAATTGAATCTTAATAAAATAAGAGGCGAATTTTTAGAATATAGTCACCTCACCCAGAATCCGTTCGAGTGGCAGGCTTTCCTAATATAGGTGAATGCACTTTCTCATTTCTCAAAAGCAAGGACTTCTTCACCAGCTGTGATTTTTCAAGAAGAATCCTAGTCAGTGAGTCATATGATTAACAGAAAGCAAAGAGGTAGTGAGATAGAGATTCATTAAACTATTTATGTGGATATTTGTCCCACTGTGGGACTGCTGAATAAACTTGTTTGCATACTCATCTCCGATTAACTTCTGACCGTTCAAGAAGTGACGCTCATAGCCTTCAGATATTGTACCAAAGATGCTGTACGATTATGTTGAAACTTAATTGTATAATGAAAGAACTTTCCTCTGTAAAATGTTATTAACTGCATACCTTATTTCGAACTTCAAGGACAAATTCCCCAGCTTCCCTTTAAATTTCCGTATTAAATACGAGTACATTCACAACTATCGCTCATATACAAGTATCTAGACTTTTTGATCTGTCTCCAACTGGGAGCCTTCATATTTTTGTAATAATATATTTGTATTTGCATGAATCAATGTACAGTGACACGACAGGTACATTTCTTGAAAAAAAAATCGGACTATATCTCTCCATGCTGGAACCGCAATAAGGCTTCCATAAATGTGAATATCAGTAGAGGTAAGAGGCATCGTAGGACGTTTCAGTCAATTTGCTATTTTTTTTTTCAGATGATGGAGAAGAAGTTACTCTAATGTACTCCAAGCATGAGGTAAGTGTATAGTTTTTTGTAGATAAATGTACTGATTACTTCTCTAAAGTCTCCGTAATGTGTCTCCGTATAGTCTATACTTAAATATTCGACTTTCATGCTTAATTTCTTCTCCATACTCTCCATATTTTAAGATTCTATATGTCATTCGTAAGAATTTCTTTTATTTCCCGAGAATCCGTCTATAGGAGATACAATCAATCATTGACAACCTAGCATGGTACCTTTCCACTGCTAGTCTCAATTCCTGATTCCAATTCGGGAACATAAACTTCCGCAAATCTGGGCAATCACAAGAGTTTCTTGAAAAATCTCCTACAATTTTATAAGTTTCTCTTCATCCCCACATAAATCCTACACATAAACACCACACGTCTTTCTGGATTCACTTAATATTTCATATGTACATGTTTTTCTGAATAATTTTTATGTAAGTCTGGACTGGATTAATCTTGCTTAAGATAGTATCCAGTGTCTGGCTTTTGCGAATATGGACTTGTGAGCCTTCACCTTTCATGAATGACGTGGGAATTCTTCAGTTTCTCAAGGAGGATTATCCTCCACGAAGTTCAATGAACTCAGCAGGTGTGTCAGTTCATTTCTGAAAGCCATTCGGAACAGTGAAGGAGAGTATGAGGGTGTGACGTTGTGAGCACCAAAACGTAAAGACTTAGTACTTGAAGGGAATTCCCATAATTCGTTGTTAACTGAAAGGTAATTTTTACATTTCTGTACATGTAATGATAAACACTGGTAGCACGTAATTCTAAATTTCGCCTACAGCATCTATTGGCAAAAATGTGTAAACCAATGCTTTCGTCGCTACCAAAGATGTTCACTTTTTCATGAAATTAAAGCCAATATAAAAACTTCGATGACGCACCCACAAAGACAACTGTGTAAATGTGACAAATAAATTATAAATGTGAAAACATATGTATTATGTAAGGATTTGTAACGTTTAAATATATATTTAACGGAGGATATTATAAAATAATATATTGGAGTATATCTTTAAGCCACGTTGGTGTATGAAGGTTAATATTATAAAGTAATGACAATTCGACAATCTTCCTTCAAATATTGAAAGTTACTCAGTGCTTGGTGTTATGAATCCAAAGGTTAATTAATGTCCACAAAATCCCGCAATTGGTCCCTATTAGATACGGTTAAATTTAGTTCACACACGCACATCCCATGTTTCTAAAAGCGTGTTTGGGTGACTGAAGACGGGTTTCAGTTTGGTAATTGGATTTATTAGATCTCCACTACTCGTAACTATACTTAATTATTACACTATTACGAGTTTGCACCATTTGCACTCTCTACACGCTAATCTTCTCAGTCTATCTGCAGTAGTTTTCATGTATTTATAACACGGCAATTGTACAAGTCTCGCTGAATTACACACCCCCAATCTCACTGCACTATAGCACACATAAAGTCTTGAAGTCACACAGTAAGTTTTTACTGGTTGACTTTTCAGCTGTCGCCCACTATCACTGACTATCACTGACTATTACATTCATAAAACCTTCAAATCACACTTTCAGATCTTCTTCCTCCCGCGGCTGTCATGCACCGAACACTGATTGAGAACTGACTAACTTCTTAGTAAAAGTCACATTGCGACTGACTGCCAGTCAGTTAGTAAATCTTGATGTCGAACCCCATATGGGGCTCATGACCAGATATTTATTACTGTTCGACAGTTACGGTCTTGTTTTTCGTGAGGCGCTGTCTCTGACGAGAGGACGGGTCTTTCTTTTTTGTATATGCTGCTGGCCCTTGCCAGCGCAGTCTTTCTCGGGTCCGAGTATATTTTACTATCTCAGATTTGATATTTCCCTTTTCGTCGCCTCCTGCGACTCGCGGGATCACGGTGTGGAGGTATTCGACTCCACCTTCTTAGCCAAAGTTAAAGTCAAAGTCATGTTACAACTGACGGTCAGTCAGTCTGTCTGTCTTGGTGTCGAGCCCCAGCTGGGACTCATGACCAGATGTTTTCTTCTTTGTGAAAGTTGCTGTCCTGTCCATTTGGGGCGCCCTCTCTGACGAGAGGTCGGGTCTGTCATTTGTCAGTCAGTCTGTATTAATAAGTCCACTTTCTGTATTTACATAATTTACAAATCCACACTTATACCTTCTAGGTACAATATACACAAGGCCTCTGTCAACCCAGGCATTGTACAGCAGATTATGCCCTATTTCTAGTAGTAATGGCTATCACGACAGTCTAGTCACTTGAACGGTCGTACGCCTGACCGCCGCCAAGTTTAAGCCTCTTATACTTTCTGTGGCTGGCTTCACCTTGCCCAATGTTGTCCAATAATTCTCATTATCATGATTTTGTATGACTTCTGCTTGTTGCCTGCATTATTTTGTTATGTAATCATATACGTATGGAATTTTGAATGCCATGTGCAATTCGCGGACCGGTGTGCGCCTTGGAAAATTGTCAATGGTGCGGAGAACCTTGTTTTGCAGGAGCTGCAATTTAACTAGATGGGTGTCTGCCGCAAATTCCCAGGCGGGACGCCTTCTTAGTCATTCCAGTCTCTCCCATAAACCCTCGAACAGACAAGGCGGAAATGCAGCTTGCTCTCTGTTGCATAATGGTCGCGTCTACAGAGGTGTTGTTAAGCACCGCGTTATTTAGCTGCTGCCGAGATGTGTTCACCGCAGCGCTGCGTAGCAACGAGAGCGGCTCGGCTGGGCACGGCATGGAACGAAGAAAACACCGCTTTCTTTATTGTTGCGTAATCGCCATGCTTGCAGATTCCTGTGGCCCAAACGATTCTTGCATGGCGTAAATACTCCACAATATTGTCCTGTCATCTGCGTAGGTCTTCCAAGGGGTCACTTCCCATGAACTTCTCCGATAAATCTGTGTACATATTGCTCATGTCCTGTGAGTGTTCCCTTATGCCGACCATCTCATCTTGCTTCATGTAATCACATTGGATTAAGAATACGAACTGTAAAACTCTCTATGCAAATTTTTCTTAAATTAATGGCATACTGCTTTCTCCTCAAACGCAGAAAATACAAATGAAAGATTTCAGCGCAGAAATAAGAGCGACCCTGGACATCGCCCACTTCCTGAACCAGGCAGTGTTGCTACTGGACCTGACAGAGACGAACCTGGAATGCGTCGTGGAGCTAATGCTACACAAAATGCTGGACGCCGAGGAACCGCAGTGTACTGTTGCCGAAGCCAAGTCACTTCTCTTCACAAGTGACTCAGGTGAGTTGCAGGCAGCCCGGATAAGCTTCCACATGTTATTTTGCAAAAGAGAAAACCTAGTTTGGAACTATTCGCTGTAGAGATATGCGAGAGGTTAAACCGACACCTGCATTAATCCAGTAAAGAAGGCGCGTAATGAATCTCCTGACCCTAATTCGGAAGGTCCCTCTAACGAAAACGCATCCGCCAATTACTTCTGACGAATATAGAGACATTTGACGTAACATATGTCTTGCTATGTTTCTCTACATAACTGAGCAGGTTAGTTCAAGGAATGAGAACCCTGACTTGTATTGGGAAGATTACCGATTTGAATCTCGGATGGGACACCGACCATACTGATTTTGAAAGTTTCCTTAGTTCCTCCGAGAAGTGCCTGTGGGGACTTCAAATTTGTCTACTACCACCTCCTTCCACATCCTTTGCAGTTCATTATTTACAAATCATCCCACTTTTCGGTGCTACATAGCATGCTTTACAGACATCGTCGTTAAGTATGCAAGAAAATAAATAAATACATAAATATGATGTTGATTGTGGCCATCATCATCATTATCATGAACTTCGTAGGGTCAAGTCGTTAGAGATTGTACTTGTGAATTCCGAGATGGGGTTCACCTGTTCATCGTCACATTGGTCATCTTACGGCAAATCATGTTCTTTGTCTGTAGTGAGGTGTCAGTTGTGGAAGGTAGCTTCTTCCCTTTCTTCCAACATGACTTTTTCAGTTTTGTTGGCATCGTTATATTTGTTCAATTACATCTGTAACGTTCACTCTTTCTCTGATGTTCTGATGTCAGAATTTCTGTGCTGGTCTTATCTAGTAAGCGTATTAATAGTTTTAAAATACGAATCTGCGTTACTTGTAATTATGGCATTCTTTTTCGGAAATAAGTAAATACATCCTGGTAAGAAGTTGAAGGCCAACCAACCAACCAACCAACCAATAAACCAACTTCACGGCACACTCTATTTCTTGACGAACTGATATGCATGGCCCTACTCATTCGATTAAGAATTTCCCTGCTTTTATGAATCCCGAAGGACGATCCATCATTGTACGCTACAACGAGCCACTCCAAACCAACTAATGCTTACACCCTTATATCGTACGATCCATTCGAATGCCAACAGAAGGTTGCAAATTCTATCTCATGAGTTGACACAAAGTGGCAATACATCAGCCATTCTCCGTGAATATGATCTTATTCAGTTCTCTGGCACCGAACATGATGCTGTATGATGTTAACGCAATTAACGTCGTTAATTAGGATCCTGAATACAGACTTAATTGACAAGTTGGGAACATAGTTGCCCACTATTCTGCAAGACCAGATTTCGAATATTGGCAACTCGAACAAGCATGGTATCTATTGAGTCGCCAGTCTTACGGCTAGACGGCTACGCTCGCGTAGGTTACGCGAGCGTACGCGTGCAAATACGAAACACGCTGGCACGAACACGCACGAACAGACCAGAAACATCAGTAGCTTGAGCGGGTAGAGCAGATGCACGGCAGTGAGGCACTCCACACGTCTAGGATGGATTTTGAATATAATCAGTGTAAAGAGTCACGAAACAAACGACATTTCAGGCAACAAGGAACAACCCTGAATATAGGCAGCGTTGTCAAGCGCAAAACGAATTTGCCTACCTTGCTTTTCGAACAGACTGCAAAGGTAGGCAACGTGAACAAGCACGAAAAACACTGGCACGTTAGGTTTTTCACACAGTCCTCAAATATATGCAATGTTAGCAAGGTAGGGACTCAGAGAACACGAACATTCTACATGGACCACAAAAATAGTCGACATGAGCGGGAGTGAATCCATTGACATCCCAGAACACAAATACTTACAACGAGCAAGCGGACAAATACACTAGGATTCTTGGAATACCCATGAGCCTAGCTTCTTCTGTTGTGCTGAAGCATATAAATGTTCAAACTGGTGCTGTCCGTACCATGAGAAATATTGTCAACACTGTGCAAAATTCTTTAGTAAATAACATGATTATTTCTATTAGAACATAAACAATGGAAGTTTTTTTATTGCTAGTGGAGTGGGACTAAGTCCCTTGTACTGCTGCCACTTCTGGCCTGTTGTACCAGCCCCAGATGATAAGTGAGGGTGATTGTGGAGCAATTTGTGGAATGAAGATTGCAGGGGAAACCGAAGTACTCGGAGAAAACTTGCCCAAGTGCCACTGTGTCCACCACAAATCCCACTTGACCAGACCTGGGATCGAACCCGGGCCGCCGCGGTGAGAAACCAGCGACTAACCGCTTGAGCTATGGCGCGGCCACTGCAACAATGGAAGTTTATAGACAACTTATTAAAGAAATGTAATAGTTATCTATGTGTACTGAAGAGTTATTATCATTAAATTCGAAAAATTTCTTGTAACAAAATATTTCTGAACTAAAAGGAGCAGTTGCATTTTTAAACTACTGTCTATTTTATCATTTGATATAAAACACCAATTGACATGCAGACAACATGAAAATACTTAAAAAAAAAATGAAAAATTCAGAAAGGCAGATATGTTTCCTTTCCCAAAGAATGAATTCAAACCATTTGTTTAATTCATCTATGCTTGTCAAGGTGTAACCATTTAAAGAAGTATCATAATTCCTATTACTGTGTATATGAATAATTTTGAAGGGTTCCAGGAGAACACAAAATTAAAATATTAAAGGTCTGATCACTAGTCTTTGTAGCACTTCAGTCATTTTACTCATTTGTAATTTTATTTCTAAGAATGCATTCTCTGTAAGCATTAAATCATTGTTATACTGTTTCAGCCTTACATCTACTGTCACGTACTATACAGGGAGCATGCAGCACCGAAGGAGGCACTAATTTTGATTATGACCAGTCTTGGATATGTGCTCTGTAAGTTCATATTTTCAGAATATTCTGTTCACTTTGACTCTATAAAATCTGACTGGTAGAAAAAGGAAAGAAAAAGAAATGGTGACAGAGGCAAAGAGAAAACAGGACACTGTAAGAAAGTGTGTGTGTGTGTGTGTGTAGGGGGGGGGGGAAGAAATGAACAGTTGTTGGCTGGCTGAAAGGAAAGATCACTGGAAAAATATGAACACATCACTCTTCCACGAGATTTCAATTAAAAGGGGGCACTCTAAGAAAGGTTCCATAAATTGTTCTCCTTTTATTCATTTTGTAGTTAAAAGGGAAGTAAAGAACACGTTTGTTTATGACAGACAATATTAATACTTACCTTATTGTATGAAGTCTTGTATATCTAAACAGGAAGAATCAAAGATTAGTATGTGGGTAATGTTAAGAATATATGATGACCATTATCATGGTTCTAACATGGGCACCAAGAAAAATGTAAATAAAGATGCTTTGTGAAAAACAGAGTAAAGAACATTTTGTTCATTATATTTAAATTTGAACTCTGAATGAAATCAGTAATAAGTAACGATTGTAAGAAAAAAGGAAACTTAATTTTCGAAAGTAAAAATATACATACAATATAAACAATATACAATTGGCTGTAAAATCTAAAATCTTTACAACCACAGCAGCTGTTCCAATACTTTAAAATATTTATAGTTAGTTTGTTAAGATTCTATTTGGATTCGTAAACCAAGCTGGTTCGTGTCGTCCCTCTTATTATTTCTTTTGACATCCGAATGTGTGCCACCTTGTCGTTCTCGAGAAAAGGGTTCTTTAATGTTGTCCTGTATGTGTCCTGTTGTGTAAAAACAACACAGCTGGCCACAAACACATACAGGACAGCAATAAAAAACCCTCTTTTCAAGAATGACAAGGTGGCACACATTCAGCCCCCGTCAAAAAAAAAATAATAAGAGGGACGACACGAACCAGCTTGGTTTACGAATTCCAATAGAATCTTAACAAACCAACTATCAATATTTTAAATTATTGGAACAGCCGCTGTAGTTGTAAAGACTTTAGATTTTACAGACAATTGTATATTGTTTATATTGTATGTATATATTTTAACTTCTAGAACATGTACTGTAATGGTGGCTTCTAACAGTATTGATGTAAAGGTGTCCCTCTGAAGATGGTCTCTGAAGACCGAAACATGTAAGGGCATGATTAATTGAAATAAGAAAATCTTAACCAGTCACACTGGACGGAACTATTTAACTTTTTCATTTCTGAAATAGATATTTTGAATAAAATGCTTTCCTGCACAATTAATATTAGTTCACACAGTGTGGTAGTAGGAATACAATCTTGTAGTTGGTCGAGGCACTGTGCTACAAGCCGGAAGGTCGTGGGTTCAAGTCCCGATGTGGTCATTGGATTTTTTTCAATTGACCTAATCCTTCCAGCTGCACTATGACCCTGGGATCGACTCAGCCCCTAACAGAAATGAGTACCAAGAATATTCTTGAAATATTCTTGGGGGTAAAGGGTGGCCACCATGTAAGGCTGACAACCTTGCCTCCATCTGTGAGCCGATTGTGTAGAAAATGTGGGAACCTCAACACCTCACAACCTTATGAGCCTCCACGGCCTGTTACAGGGATAGCTTTACTTTTATGTGCTTGCTGTAAAATGTTAAGTTTAATGATTTCAGTGTCAACCTTGAATTAAAGAATTAGTTTTATACTTATGCACAATCATTGAGCACTTTAAACAGAACAGTCTTTTGTATGTAGAGACATTTCTGTGCAAAGATGGCTGTGCCATGGCTCAGGCAGTTAGTAGCNCAACTATCAATATTTTAAATTATTGGAACAGCCGCTGTAGTTGTAAAGACTTTAGATTTTACAGACAATTGTATATTGTTTATATTGTATGTATATATTTTAACTTCTAGAACATGTACTGTAATGGTGGCTTCTAACAGGATTGATGTAAAGGTGTCCCTCTGAAGATGGTCTCTGAAGACCGAAACATGTAAGGGCATGATTAATTGAAATAAGAAAATCTTAACCAGTCACACTGGACGGAACTATTTAACTTTTTCATTTCTGAAACAGATATTTTGAATAAAATGCTTTCCTGCACAATTAATATTAGTTCACACAGTGTGGTAGTAGGAATACAATCTTGTAGTTGGTCGAGGCACTGTGCTACAAGCCGGAAGGTCGTGGGTTCAAGTCCCGATGTGGTCATTGGATTTTTTTCAATTGACCTAATCCTTCCAGCTGCACTATGACCCTGGGATCGACTCAGCCCCTAACAGAAATGAGTACCAAGAATATTCTTGAAATATTCTTGGGGGTAAAGGGTGGCCACCATCCAAGTAAGATGGCCGCTAATGAGGTGCATGGTGGAAAGTGTTCCGAGTTACAAGTTGATACTAAAAGTGATAATTTTGAAACAAATTGCCGATATTGCTTTAAATTAAGCAGTGAACTCCAAAAAGCAAAAGATGAAATATTATCCTACAAAGAAATAATTAAAGTGCTTCAAGAAGAACCAAGTGTGAATGCGAGGCATGAACTAAGTAATGATCGGCGTAATCAGTCAAAAACTACATTCATGGATGAAGATTGGGTATTAGGAACAGCAAGAGGTAAAAGGAATCATGATGTTATGAACAGAAACTTAATGCAAATAATACCCACGACTATAAATAAATATCATCTGTTACATAACCTCAAAGAAGATGATGAACTGATAAACTTGGAAAAGAAAGACTTAGGACTAAGTAATACATTGAAATATACCCTAGAAGAAGCTAGGACTAAATGTGCAGATAGTAAGAGGAAATACAATAACAAAGTACTAATAATTGGAGATAGCCATGTTAAAAAGAAAGTGCAGCTGAGCTACGCATTAATTTGGATCACTGTTATGAGATTTTGGGATTTACTAAACCTGGAGCCCAAATGGGAGAAATTCTTGGAACGGCAGTTGAGGAAGTTGCCCTATTAAGCAAGAAGGACATCCTGGTCTTGTGGGCAGGAGCTAATGATATAAGTAAAAATAACACAAATGAAGCATTAAAAAGCTTAATGAAATTTATGGAAAGGCACAAGAGGTTAAACATCATCTTAATACACGCACAACATAGGCATGATCTTATAAATACTTCCTGTGTAAATAAAGAAGTTATTAATTTTTTTTATTTGTTTCATTTTGGCCCGTCACACTAACAGTTACAATTATAAAAGACAAGTCNTGGCCGATGTTGTGCCTCCTATGTAACTTGAGTAGGGAGATTCTTAATATTGTCCGTTATGATTTCTTGGCCCACTGTGCTGTGTATACTGTATACTGTGTATACACAGCACAGCGGGCCAAGAAATCATAATATTGTCTGTTATGATTTCTTGGCCCGCTGTGCTGTGTATGCTGTATACTGTGTATACACAGCACAGCGGGCCAAGAAATCATAACGGACAATATAAGAATCTCCCTACTCAAGTTACATAGGAGGCACAACATCGGCCACCTTGAAGAGAGACGACAGTGGTTATTGACACAAACCGTATGGTTTATGTATTTTAATTTTTGACGAAGTTTTAAAACTTTAAAACAACTTTAAATATTTCTATAACCAGAAAGGCTGCTGTGGGTGATAGATGGAACATTGTGTACTTGGACATTACATGTGTATTTGATATGACAACTGTTGTGATAGTGGTTTCTAAAAAGTGTTTGGTGCCTCTGAAGATGATCCAAATGGATTGAAACATGTAAGGCTAGTGAATCGTCAAGTGAGAAGACTGAAATAGTCACATTGGACAGACTTGTCTTTTATAATTGTAGAAGTTATTAAATTTAATAGGCAAGTAAAGAAAATAATAAAACTACATTCAAATGCAGAATTAATGGAGTTGCTAATTGCTATTGCTAATTATCTTGTTGGTATAATCATATGTGTAACATTGTATCTATTTATTTGAGGTATTCAATTTAGATTTTAACTGTGGTTGAATTGATGTTTCTGTGATTTTATCTGTGATTGTCTTGTGACTGTTGTTTGACAAGTTTTATATTCAGTGCCAGTTGCACACTTGTGAATACTCTGAAACGCTGATTTATGTATGTATGAATGAGTTACAAAGGCATCACTTTACTAGGCATGGACAGCACTGGGGGTAAAAAATCTACTGGGTAAAGAGTTAGTTGCCTCTTAATTGGCCAAGACTATTAAACAGTTTTTAACAAAGGTGGAAACTAATTAAACCCAAATGCAATGGACAGAAGACAACCAGCATGGTGAATATTCATCAGCACTAAATGAAATTGGAGAATTGATATCTACAAACAATTTTTCAAAGTCTGTAGAATCAAAAAAGAGTAAAGGTGAAAAAATACAAAAGTGTCAAAAATCTTTGAGAAGTAGGAAGATACCTATAGCAAAATCAAATAATTTTTTATGGTAAAACTTTCCAGCAAGTGTAAACCTAAGACTACCAATAAAAATGCTTTTAATATCTTTCACCAAAATATAAGAAGTTTGAAGCATAAGTATAGTGAATTATTATGTCACTTTTTTAAGACCATGCACCACATGTACTTTGTTTTACTAAACATCATCTTGATAGTGATGAAATACCTCATCTTAACCTGGACAATTATACTTTAGGTGCATTTTATTGTAGGAGACATTACAAAATGCGTGGAACTTGTATATATGTTCTAAATAACTTAAATACTATTAATATAAATCTTGCCAATTTTTGTTATGATAAGGATATTGAAGCTTGTGCTGTCTCTGTTAATAATGCTAGTCTTAAAATATGTATTTTAACTATCTATAGATTGCCCTCTGGCAATTATGATAAATGTTTGGGTAAATTAGAGTTAATTCTACAAAAATTGTGTAAAAACAAAGCTAAAGTATTTGTCTGTGGGGATTTTAATGTTAACCATATGGACAATAGCCATAAAAAACTAAATTGGATGATATTCTTAGTTCTTTCAATCTAAGAACTATTATAAATTTCCCTACTAGAATTGGACTAAAATCGTTTTCAATTAATTTCAATTATTTTCAATTTTCAATGATTCGCCTATTACGCGAGCGCTACTTTACCGCTACGTTCCACTGGGGAGGTAGGGGTCAACATGTCACAATATTTATCGATGAACGACAGTTTACAAGCTATGAGGTTATCTCCATGTCGAATGGATTATCTAATCATGAACCTCAGTTATTCGTTGGACATCTTCCTGTATTCTGTACTATAAAAAATTACTAATTAAAAGGAAAGTAAATGATGATAACATTGCAGAATTTAAAATGAAATTAAGTTACGAAAATTGGGAATCAGTTTTTAACAATAGTGACATCAATACCATTTTTAATAAATTTTTAAAATATATTTTTGAGATACTTTTATGAGGCATTTCCTATCACTACAGAACTAAAATATGAACACAAATCATGGATAACAACTGGTATAAAAATATACTTTGACTGACTTGTCCTATATCATGTAACAATGATCTATAGAGACAAAATAAATAAATAAATATCCTGTAAAAGCAAGAGGGCATTGTATGATGAAGTAAAGAAAGGTAATAACCCAATTTTAATTACTTATTATAAGAATTACTCTAAAATATTAACAAGAGTTATAAATCAAGCCAAGAAGATGTCATATGATAAGCAGATTAATAACTCAAAAAATAAAGTTAAAACGACTTGTGGAATAATAAATAATGAATTGATAGAGAAAGCAAATAGTGAAAATATTTATACACTTAATATTGAAGGCAAAGAGACTTTTAAGTTAATTGATATTGTTAATACATTCAGTAAATATTTTATTGGTGTAGCTTATAACATTCATAAACACATAGAAGAAAATGGTCCAAATGACAAATCCAAACCTATGAGCTATGTGACATACTTGACTAATGCATTTGAGAGTCCTTTTCCAAGTATTAAAATAACTATAACTACAAGTAGAGAAATTGAAAAGATTATGTTGTCCCTTAAAACAAGCCAATCACATGGGTATGATGAAATATCAAATAATATACTTAAAATCTGTAAAACCTTTATTAGTGAACCCATTAGCTTCTTATGTAACAAAGTTTTATTTGAGGGTATTTACCCTGATAGATTAAAATACGCTACCACAGCTATTATACCTATTTACAAAAAAGGCGATAAGGACTTGGTATCAAATTATAGACCCATCTCCATATTAACTTCCATTAATAGAATTTTTGAGAAGGTATTGTATAGTAGATTGATAAAACATTTGAAGGAAAATAGTATACTAAGTAAATATCAGTTTGGTTTTAGAGAAAATAAAGGGACTGAAAATGCAATATATTGCCTGATCTCGAGAATATTAGACTCATTAAATAAAAAAATGCTAGTCAGTGGGATTTTTTGTGACTTAGAAAATTTGGTATACCCCAGGGTTCCATCCTGGGCCCACTGTTGTTTTTACTGTATATAAATGATTTACCCTATCATATATTTGACGGTGAAGTTGTCCTTTTTGCAGATGATACTAACATATTGGTAACAGATAAAAATATAAATATTCTCCAAGATAAGATAGGAGAGGTGATGATCCAGTTAGAATCGTGGTTTTCAAAAAACAATTTGATTATAAATACGGAAAAGACCAAAGCAATGCTGTTCCAATTAAACAAATCATACTATATGTCTGAGCCAGTAATCACCTTCAAAAATATGAAAATTAGTTATACCTCACAGTTTAAATTTTTAGGTGTTAATATATCAAATAACTTAAAATGGAGCTCACATATTCAATCTTTATGTCTAAAATTAAATAAGGTGTGTTATATTATAAAATCCTTGAAAGATGTAGTGAGTTTCTCTACGCTCAGGAATGTTTATTTTGCTAAATTTCAGTCCTTAATAAGTTATGGTTNAAGAATAAAGAACAAACAATATAACCTATTTGAATCATACCTTTTAAATAGAAAACAGATAACTGAAATTTTTAATGTACTAAATAGAAGCAAAGTAAACTCAAGGTGGGGTAAAATAACCAGTGGTGTCCCACAAGGATCCATTCCTGGACCATTTCTGTTCATAATATATATTAATGATTTACCAAAGATATTGGAGGTGATGAGTACACCCATACTTTTTACTGATGATGCCTGTGTGTTAATTTCTCATGCAAATACAATAAAATTCAAAACCAAAAGAGATGAAGTATACAGGATTTTGGATGATTGGTTTAAAAAGAATTTAATGTCTCTCAATATAATGAAAACATACTACATAAACTTCACTTCAAGAACTAGGTGTGATAGGGATATGGAAGAACTTGGTGCTACTATAACATGTGCTAATTACACTAAATTTCTTGGCCTGACAGTCCAAAATGACATAACTTTTGATGGTCATATACAAGACATAATAAAGAAATTGAACAAAGCCTGCTATATGATAAGAAATAGAGAACAAATAGTCTCCATGAAAACATTAAAAGTGTTTACTTCTCATATTTCCATTCTGTCATGTCATGCAGTATAATGTTCTGGGGTAACTCGTCTCATGCTGAAGGAGTATTCAAGCTACAAAAGAGAGCTGTAAGAATAATGAAAGGATGTGGTTTTAGAGATTCATGTAGAGAATATTTTAAAGATATGTATACATTTCCATTAAGATCACAATACATATACTCCTTGATGATGTTTATTGTAAAAAATGGAGAAATATTTTATACAAACAAAGCTCGCTATGAAATTAATACCAGACACATTATGGACATACACATGACCCAAGTAAATTTGACGATATATGGAAATGGGGTGTATCATATGGCGGTAAGGATTTATAATGCACTTCCCAAGTCACTAAAGCTAATTTCAAAGGATATAAAAAAGTTTAAAGACAAATTAAAGGAATTTTTGTATTTTAATTCTTTTTATACATTGGATGAATATTTTATGAGATGATGTTTTATGGTTATAATATATAATTATTTAAGCAATATGGTAGTTTGATTAAAGCTTTTTTAGTATGAAACTTAAACTATCTAACAATACAGGTTTTATGTGATTAAGCCTTTTTAAATTGTACGTATTATTACTTGCATTTCTTATTACCAATTATACTCAATTGTTATCTTATATTGTCAGTGTTTAGTTACAGCTTTTATCATTAATTATATTAACATTCTAAACTATTCTTATATTATAAACCGGTTTTTAGATAATTGCTTCATTGTATAAGCAAGATTTGTACATAATATTTTGACTGAATTTTTTATTCTAAAATTGTTAATGTTTTTAATGTTTTTAAGATTAATTCTTTTATGACTAATATAAACCTTATCTACTATTAATTGTTTTTTGACAGCTGCTTGATTGATGAGCAAGATGTGATTAAGCTACTTGACGATTTCTATATCTAATTGGTTGTTTTTCGACCTTGTAAAGATCTTATGGAATGTGAATAAATGAATGAATGAATCTATGAGCTGCTTGTCTAGAAAATGTGGGAACCTCAACATCTCACAACCCTATGGGCGTCCACGGCCTGTTACAAGGATACCTTTACTTTTACTTTTTACGTTGTCTCCGTAAAATAAGAAGCTGTTTCTCTGCTAAACTGTCACAGCCTTAAGATATATGTCATAGTTCTTTCTGCATTTTACAGTCTGTGCTTTCTTTTTAATATTAATACCTTGTCTGTCACTCTTGATTTACTACTAACTTAAACTAACCTCATGGACCTTAGCCCTTCTTGAGAAGCTGCCAATTGTATAGCTACTCAAGAACTTCCCAGCAATGGATGGAACCTGAAGCATGTTCACAAGAGCCCTCCATTGGTCTCTATCCTCAGCCAAATTGATCCAGTCCATACCCCCCCATCCTATCTCTCCAAGATCCATTTTAATATTATTCACCCACTTATGTCTTGGTCTTCCTAGTCGTCTTTTTTATTCTATCTTTCTCACTAATATCCTATATGCATTTCTCCTCTAGACATTTGTGCCTCATTCCCTGCCCATCTCATCCTCCTTGACTTGATCATTTGAATTACACTTGTTGAAGAGTACAAGTTATGAAGCTCCTCATTATGCAGTTTTCTAAAACCTCTTGCCACTTCATCCCTCTTCAGTCCAGATATTCTTCTCAGCACCCTGTTCAGAAACACCCTCAGCCTGTGTTCCTCCCTTAATATCAGAAACCAAGTTTCATACACATACAAAATAACAGTCAAAACTATAGTTTGTGTATTCTAATTTATATGTGTTTAGACATCAGATGGGAGGACAAAAGGTTCTGAACTGAATGGTAACAAGCATTATCTGAATTCAGTCTCCTCTTAATTTCCTTCTGAATCAAGTTTTGATTTTTTACTGTCGTTCCCAAATACTTGAACTGTGCCACATTTTCAAAACATCTGTTACCTATCTTTATATCACGATTTGCCCTGCATTGTGGTGATAAGGCAGCAGCATATACTTAGTTTCCTCTGTGTTTACTTCTGGACCATGCAAGTATGAGGAACATGATATTGTAAAAATGTTGAGGTGATAAATGGAATTCAGTTCAATTTTATTTCATCCATGAATCATTATACATGATATGGGACAAGTCAAAGATTAATATTAATACTAATACTAAATAGTAATAAGAATATAATAATACAGAAATAGTATGCCAAATTATAATAAATGATGATGATGATGATAATTCAATTCAATTCATGTTTATTTACGTGCAATAACTCAACAGCACAGTGGCCAATTACAAAGTTAGCACGAGTATATACAGAAAATAATTAAAACAAAATACAAGTATGACAAATAAATCTGTGAACATAAATCTAAAGAAGACTGAACTATATACATACATTTATGAAATATTACTAATGTTGCTAATACTGTTAGTAACTAAATACTAAGATAAGACACCTGTGAGTGATAGCATAAAATTAATAAGATTAATAACAAGTCAATAAATTAAAACCAATTACATAAGAAAAATTAAAGTTAGCCGAGGTACACACATTTGCAGTGAATTAAAACACTAATCAAGTAACACCGTAAAAGGTTCGGTACATGCTTGTAAAATATGATTCAGAGAAACCGCTCCGTCAGCAAATATGTCGAGATCTTTACCCACCACGTTGGTAGCAAGGGCGCACCGAGAAGAGGGACAGTGTCTTTTTGAGGGACGAACGCTAAAAGTAGAGAAGTCTCGAACATGGCAAGTAGGAACACGAAGACTAGCATTATCCAGAAGGGAGGAGCAGGATTTAAGGCCACGATAAACCTGAATGAAGAAGAGTGCATCAAGAAGATGTCT
>NW_019720562.1:728735-745561 GCF_002891405.2 Cryptotermes secundus
AATAATATAGTAATACAGAGATAATAATATGACAGTATAATTAGTCTTGAAAACAGTTTCTGTGTTCTTAAATCCTCCATATGTCCTATCGTACCTTTACTGGTGGTAATGCCTATGGAGATTTGATGGAATGAAATGTCAGTGACTGGTTTAGTGAATAATTCCTTCTCACAAGAAGTTTGTAACAGTAAATTGCCTTATTTCAGTTGTAATCTGCCAACACTCCAACGCAGACGAGTTGCAATCACTCGCCTCAAACACCCTGCAAACTTTGGACGTACGAGCTATGAAGTAAGACTCTTTGTTCTTGTGATATGTCCCAGCAAGGAGGTAAGCACTTTTTCATTTACATCTACAATATTTTCATGAGGCTGGGCTAAACTAAAATATATATTTATTTATTTATGGGTTTTTGATGATGCTGCAGTTGTGTCGGACTGTATAGCATAAACCTAAGAGTATGAAAGGCATTGTTAATTTTTTATTTTAATGAGTAACAGGAATGGAATTTGTGCTCCTTTTTTTTACATTGAACTCTTTACAATTCTGCATACTGTATATTCATGCATTGCAGCTAAATATTTATTGCTTCAAAGGATAAACATGGTATAGAACTATGAAATATATTTACTTGCATTTCTCTAATTTTACAGCATATCAACAGTAAATTAAAAAACTATGTTAATGTGATAACATATCAACAAGCTGTCTCCAACAGAATTATCAAGCTTCTCTCAAAACTCATTGTTAATACAATTCATATTCCTGTGAATTAAAGTATCAATATGCTCAATGACATAGGACACAAAGTAGGCCTAAAATTTGCTAGCATATGTGAGTGTGTGAGTGTGGCAAGGTGTATGCTGGACAGACAGACACTACAACTGAGATCAGATGTAAGGAACATGTGAAGTATGTACATCTGGGCATGTCAGAGGAGTCAGTAGTGGCAGAACACAGATTTGAAAAAGGGCACAATATGAACTTCTGCAACACCTCCATTCTAAATAGAGCACTGGGATATGTGGACCACTTTCAGATGGCTCTTGCTCAGTTTCAAACATGGGCTTCAGATTGCACATAAGGTTATGTGACTCCATGTGAAGCTAATTCAGAGCAACACAGAATTGCCACTTTGTTCAGATGTTTCCTCAACCTATTTTGTGATCACTTTCCAAGAAATGTTGCTATAAAGACAGCAGTAAAGATAGATGCAATTCATAAAAGGAAAGTAAGCTATACAAGTTCTGCACTGAGTACCTTCTTTATTCTTTGCAAACATTTGATAGCGCTTCCCTATTAAAAGCAAAGTTGTCCCTGTGCTTAACTAATTAACACTATGCCATTAGAATGTACAGAAGAGTGGAAGTATGGACCATGTATCCTTGACCCTGGTACTATTTGAAGGTGAGTGGTCAGCTTCATGTTCTGGGTCTTTCCACCAGGGAAAGAGCCCTGATACCAGTTGGATAAGAAGTTTGGCAGGACCCGTAACGAGTCTAGATGACATGGAGAGCAGAAAAATCTTGCCTCTGCTGGGACTAGAACTCTGACCCCCCAGCTGTCCAGCCTGTAGCCAGTCATTTAATGACTGTGCTGTCCCGACTCCACTGTTACAAGCTATTTAATGTTATGAAATGAATTGAATTATTGACAAGGTGCCAATTGCATCTACAGCAAATCCTGATGAGGGGCAGAGCCTTGAAAAATTAATTGCTTTAAAGAAGGAAACGTTCCAAATTGGGTAGGCCTGTATGAAGATTAACAGTATCCATAATAGAAGAATGAACCGAATTTGTCCCACGAAATGTTAACAATAAATAAACCACTGAGATATTGCCATATGCCGTAGGGCATTTTAAAGTTTAAGTGATAAAACGTAAGGATATTCCAGACAACAGAGGCATACTTGAGCTTTGACCTAAGGTATTGTTTAACACTATCAGATCATTAAGAAAAGAAAAACATATGTAATGAGATGATTCAGCCCTTGCAACTTTCATGTTTGAGAATATATGTAGTCAGCTTCCATCAAACATAACACTAGGACTTTTAATAATAAATAATAACAACCACAACAATAATAATAAACATGTGGGATTAAAACATTACCAGCATAGTAATTAAAGTGGATGCTGTTACTTTCATAATTGAAAGAAACTAGATTTTCTTCATGTTATATTTTAGCGTCCTGTTGCACTGATTTAAGTCCATGATTTATTTTATCCGTCTTCTAGTGCATACATTTATTTATCCCCTCTTTTCACTCTCACTACATGTTTCGGCACCAATGTGCCATCTTCAGGTGCTGATCCAATCCACGACAAACTAATTCATTGCATGCCTTGTCTTTACATACTAAAATAACTAAAATATATATNTCAGCAAACTTTATGACACAACATTTTTTAGATCAGAAAAAATTTAAAGTGACAAAAAGGAATATTGACACATAAATCAATAATAAATATACTGAAAATTTTCCAAAGCAAATCCTTTTGGAAATCCTAAAAATAATAGCAAAGGTGAAGAACATCAGTGATTGTATGACACATCATGAATATTATCCAAATGGTTGTAATACCTGTATGTATGGATTGCTGAATTATAATAAATGATGATAATAAAAACAGTGATATTACACAACCGACATACTGTGCCAGATTCTTGGAAAACTTGATGACCTGAGAATTCTGCCTGCCTGCTGGTCAAATTGCACCTGCAGCTATGTACCTCTTGTAACATTACATTATGTGATGGAAGAAGCAATACAAAAATTATAGAACAACCATATACACAAAAATAACACATTTTGGCTCCCAAATGTAAATTCTTCCTTCGTTAGACCAGAAACTCAAGTTTCGGAGTGATATCTAATCAAAATCCAAACTTCTTTTCCATCAAAGAACAAGTAACAACTTTTAAATAAAATGCCATAGCTCCCTCAGCTTTCATATTCATGTCCTTACTGCCTAGGGACTGTCTCACAACTTACTACATTGTGACTTCTCCTGCTTATAACAGTTCAGCCTGGACTGCACAGAAAACACCTATCCCAGCAGCTCTTTTATTGTTGCATCATGCAGCTGTTTCACAGCCCATGTAGAGAACATTCCTTCCCAGTTAGTACATTGATGTGTGTTAGGAATCTGCTAGCTAGCAGTGGGCATTTCTTACAGAGTCATTACTTAGAAACGGGTCTACATGCTACAATATTATCCACTGTTTGAATGTGATAGATGATATTGCACTTGAGTGTGTCATATCCACAGCATGTCCACAATATTCCCTAAATTTAAATCCATTAGGCTTCCTCATTTGCAATGAACTTATACAGCTGATATACAGAAACAAGAGGAAACCATCTTAGTTCTTGGAGTTACTGGAACAAAGAACTAAATATGTGGCTTCTCTTGTTGCAAGATAACTTTTGATCAGTCATCAGCAAATGGAAGAGGCAGATTCAAGCCATAATTTCACAAACTCTTTTTTATAGATACCAATGAAAAATATGATTTAATTGTAAGTCATCATCGTCACTGGCAAAGTCTTCCTTAAAAAATATGCCAGATATGTCTGTTGAATTAGACAGACTGGTTTTCACTTCGTTGGATTTTGCAACAATAACTTTTGCAGAGCAAGGTCATCAGCTTTGCATCCAAATCCCAACCTGTAGGACTAGGTCTCTGTATTAATGTCCCCCAGTGACAGGGTGTTCCAATTATACCCCTAGGCACTAGGTTCCCTTTCCATCACCTTCTATGAATTTCACAGCTACAGTTGGAATATTCTAACCAGCCTCCAAGTGGGATGGAATTATAAATAAAATGTCTATTTTCAACCACACTGAATAAATTTGTATACTTAAGCATGTCCTTTGTTTTCTGTGTTGATATTTTTTTTTTATGATGACACAACTAAAAATACTTCTGATCACAAATAAACAATTCCTGGAACATGGATGTTGGTCATGGAAGTCTTAAACATTGACATCCTTGATTACTGGTTCCACCTTCCATGGAGTTCTTGTATGGAAATATGTTATTTGCCACCCCTAACAATTATGTTTGACCATAACATTGAATTTATTAAGTTATTCCATAAATGAAGAAAAGAAACATCGTAAAAGATTGAATGTTTTGAGAATTACCAACTGAGCTCATGTTGAGTAGATTTGACATAAATTTTGAAATACTGTTTTGTAATATTATTACTTTTTCAAACTATATTTAAGAACATGCTTATTTAAGCTGTAATAACCCTACATATTCTCCCTGCAATGTGCAGAAAGGGACCAAGAATGCTGTGGAAATGGGAAGGACATTTTCAACAATACTGGCAGACATAAATTTCAGGCAGAAACTGATAGAAGCTCATACTGAAGAGGAGTTCAAACAGCTTATTCTGAAACAGACTCATCAGCTTGCATATGAGCAAAGCAAAGCTGAGAAAAGATGTGATGATGATAATGGTGATGGACAAGACTATGAATACGTAAGTCTCCTTTATTATAATGTCCATGATTCATCATGTGACAATAGTGAAACTGTATGTTTAAGAGTAAAGTGCACTAGAACTTTCTCCATATTAATGAAATTATGTATGGCCATGCTTCTTCCATGTTACTGATCATGTACAGCAGAACATATACAAATGCTAACTTGCGCGAATACAACAATTTTGTACCAGCTTCTAAATGTGTGACTGCATCAGGCTTGTGTTTATGTCATTTCACATAAAATAAATACACTTAGATTTGTATCTTACAGTCTTACAGCAGTTGCAAGAAATTAGAGTTCTGTAGTTTATGAAAAAGAGATACATATCTTTAATTTAATTTAGTGGAGTTAGCAGATTCGTCATTTAATATTTTCCTGTTTCAATTAAATTAATTTGTGGGAGCTTCTCCCACATTGGAACAGGCACTACCCAATAAGTGCTCACCATGGCAGCTCCAGCACCCATTGGTTTTCTCACCACCCAGTGACAAAAGTATAAAAATGCAGGCCTCTGCCATGTTAGTTTGCACTGACCATAACTGCGAGTCTACTAGTAGTAAGAATCAACAGGCAACTCCACCAGTGATCACCAGTGCTCATCAGGCCAGCCAGGTGCAGCAGGAATTTCGCTGGTCAGCCAGCCTTGCCACCACAAGCACCAGCTAGCCTGATATTGCAAGAGCCTAGCACAGCATACCGCCAGCTTGCAATCACTGAGCCACTGCAAGGAAGAATACTGTCACTAGCTCAGGCTAGCCTGCTACTTCAAGAGCTTTGCCCAGCCACCTGCCAGCTCGCAATAACCCAGCTGCTGCAAGGAAGAATGCTGCTAGCTCAGGCTAGCTGGCTATGAAGGGAGTTTTTGCTGGTATTCATCAGGCACGCTCTGTTTCCCTGGTCATCTGCAACATTCATCCTAGCAGTAATAAATATTTGTTATAATTTTACATGGTTGTCTCTTCAAACATTGACATTCCCACACATATCCTGATACAAATGGAAAATTATGTATATGTGCTATTTATGCTCTATATCTTCGTATGCTATTTGTTATAATTTTATGTGGTTGTCTCTTCAAACATTGACATTCCCACACATATCCTGATACAAATGGAAAATTGTATACATGTGCTATTTATGCTCTATATCATCATACGTTATGTGTGCAGGAGACATTTTAATATATTCTGCTGCATAGCTATAATGAAGAGTTAATTCTCAGTGAAGCACCATTGAATCTAAGAATTGTTTTCTAGATGTTATGATGAATTGAAGCCTAGCAGCCTCTTCCCATCCCCTTAACTTTAAATTTTTGGGGGTGAATCTTCCACTAGTATCCAAGCATTCACAATATCATATGCTGTATTGTAACGGTTAATAATTTTTCATTCTAGTATTACTACTTGTGGAAAAGAGCCTACACTATAGTTCTGATCACCCGTTTAATCATCTACTTTGCATGAGAAATTTCTCAAATAAAATGTCTGCATCATATTAATGTTCTGTTTATAGAACATTTCAGTTATTTTCTTCTTGAAGTCTGTTTATTCTTAGCTCACTGGCAATGACTGGAGATAACACAGTATAACTATGGTAGCAAGGTCACATTTCATTTTCAGGAAGTATTAAACTTTTGCTCTTTAGTCAGCCAGCTGCAAGTATCCATTATTTATTTGTGTGTGTATTGTAACATGCAGTAAAAAATTATATGTATTTCTAGTTTAGAATTTTATTAGAAGAAAGAAACCTCATCACAAATATACTCATAAATTTTTTGGAAGTATCCAGGTTCACTTCACCCAGCAAACTCTATATTTCACAGTTGTACAAAAAATGCATGAAACTAGATATATTTTTGATAGCATGTGTTGACATCAGAAATGTTCAGAACTTAATGAACAAGGATCATATTTTGTCCCAGGAGGTCACTCTTTTGATTGTCCCAGGAAAATGGTCTCTCTAATGCAACCATTTATGATCTCATGAGAAACCTGAAATTATTTTATGTACAGAGTATTGATTGTGCACCTATTTAAATACACAGTGTGTCCAGGTTCTGTTAGGACTGTGTTCATTAAAAATACAAGACGTGCATTATTTTCAAAATTTCACCCTTGCTATTCAAAATAGTCTCCTTCTGAATCAATACATAGCTGGAATCTATTGAAAAGTTTTTGAAAACAGTCACTGTACTCCTTTTGTGGAATCGCATTTAAAACTGCGGTACATTCCCTTTGGATGTCCTGGATGGTGTCGTGATGGTCTCTTTCATCACCAACTTAACTTTTGGGAACAACCAGAAATCTGCTGGAGCCAAATCTGGCAAATACGGAGGATGATCAAGGACTGTGATCCCTTTCTGGCCAAAAAATCGGGCACGATCTTCGATTTGTGGGGTGGGGCATTGTCGTGGAGGAGCGACAAAGAACGTTGCTCTCGATATTCAGGTCGAATTCGAAGAATTCTTGCTCACAAACGATTGAGGACTCCGAGCTAATAATCAGAATTCACTGTTTGACCTTCTGGCAGAAATTCCTTGTGAATGATTCCTTTGGAATTGAAGAAAACTGTTAGCAGTGTCTTTACTTGACCCTTTGCATGCATGCTTTCTTTGGTTTTGGCTGCTTTGGGCTCAACCACACCGCAGTCTGCTGCTTTATGAGAGCCTCATATTGAAAACACCATATCTTATCACCAGTAACAGTCAATTTTGTAAGTTTTTTATCACTTTGGATGAACCGTAACATGTCTTTGCAGTGTTCCATTCTGGCATGTGTTTCATCGCCTGACAGTGTGTGCGGTACAAACCATGCACAGACCTTCCATTTGCCCAAATCCTCGGTCAAAATTTGTTGCACAGTACTTTTTGGTATCCGCAAAAGCTCCTCGATGAGTCTTGCAGAAACACATCTGTCTGATGCAAGTATTTCAGTCAGTTTCTTCACATTTTCTTCAGTGCGACTTGTTCTTGGCTTTGATGCACGTGGAACATCTTCAGTGTCTTCCCTGCTGTCACGAAATACAGCATACCATCGAAAAATGTTCGAGCTACTCAAACAGTCACTACTGTACACATTTTTTTATCATTTTGTACACTTCTCTGGCTGTTTTGCCTAACTTCAAACAAAATTTGATGTTGGCTATCTGTTCAACCGCCATTTTTCTGACAAGTGTCAGAACAGTACTGTTACATTCAAGGGCAGAACACATGATGCAGTGATGCTTGCGCTTTGAAATTATACACAGCCACAGCTGAAATTTCAAGAATCTTAATGCCACAACTCGCCAACAGATGGAATTGCAGGGCAAAATTGAAAAGAAATGAGTCCTAATGGATCCTGGACACACTGTGTATGCAGAACCAGTTTCAATAATTCACTTCTATAGGACTTTCTTGTCATATTTGTGACAGTATAGTTGGTCCCTGGCCTCATTTTATAATAGATAAAGCCTGTTTCCTTCCATGTGGTTATATAAATTCACATCACACATGGCATCAGAATATATAATTCTGCATGTCATTTACTGGATTTCATTACATGATCAGAATTGGGATATGGCATGCTCTTAAATTCTAGTAAAACGATGGGATCCATTTTGTTTTTGATACTGTTAATTTAGAGTTGTATAAGACGATATCTGGAGATCTTCTTTGAAGAATTAATTAAAACAGGAAATAAATTCACGTATCTTGAGCATGACTGTGCTTATCACACACTACACAAAAATTAATACTTTACAGAGTATTTTTGTTGAATAAATATCAGTAAAGAACTCTGGTGATCGTATTCCAATTATATGCAAATGTGTGATTTCCACCTCTGGGAAAGTTTCTAGAAACTATTCATGAACTCACTAAAATATGGATCGTTATTCTCATCAATGACAAAATTCACTAGTGTCACCTAATTTAGTGTTCTGGAATGAAGCATGGTAATAGTTCATTAAAAAGTATGAAACGTTTATCAAGGTATTATTTGGCTATCAAGTTGGTGGCAGTAACTAATAAACAACTACAGCTATGGGTATGAAATCTGTTACAGAAATATTCATTCATTTCCTTTATTTTACATATATCCATACAGGTAAAAAACCTAGGATGTGGAAATAGTTAATACAAGGTGGTTCGAATGTGACTGGGGCTGATTTCTTTTTTTAAACCAAAATTGCCAAACACTTACTTGCACATGTCAGTCTTCAACGTACTCCCCTCTGGAGTCAACACATTTTTTCCAACGTTCTGGAAGCATCCTGATGCCCTTTTCAAAAAAGTTTTGTGGTTGGCAGCGTATCCACTCCTGAACATTCTGGATGACAGCGTCGTCGTCCACAAACCGCATGCCTTGCAAGTCTGATTTGAGCCTTCCAAACAGGTAGAAATCACTTGGTGCCAAATCAGGACAGTACGGTGAATGTTTCAGAAGGTTCCATTTCAATTTCCGGAGGGTTTCCCTTGTTGTTTTGGCCGTATGGGGGTGTGCATTGTCTTGAAGGAAGGCTACCCACTTTCCACCTCTCTTCCGCTTGGATCGGATCTTTTCCTTCACGTCTGTTGCCAGGAGGTCTGAGTAATAAGCTGCATTGACTGTTGGGGCATCTGTCGGAAAGTCTACATGGGTAACCCCCTGCCAGTCCCAGAAGAACGTTGCCATCACTTTGCCTGCCGAACGGCTCCTCCGCGCTCTCTTGGGTTTGGGAGAACTGGTATGCCGCCACTCGCGTGATGATTGCTGGGACTCGGGAATGAAGTAGTGCACCCATGTTTCATCGATGGTCACTATAGACTTCAAAAATGCATCACCTTCGTCTTCAAACTGCTGTAGGAGACGACTGGCAACTTGCATGCGCACCATTTTGTTCACATCCATCAAAGTGCGTGGTACCCACCTTGCATTCACCTTGCGATAGTGCAAGTGGTATTTCATGATGTCTTCTACACTACCAACACTGATGGACAGCATTGCTCCAAGTTCCTTGATAGTGATGCGCCTATTCTCACAAATAAGTGTGTCTGCACGATCAATGTTTGGCTTGGTGACAGATGTTCGCGGCCGATGATCATGCGGTTCATTCTCCATGTGCTCTCTGCCCTCTGAAGCACTTACACCACTCAAACACACTGGTCTGTGAGAGACACTCTTCCCCATACTGTTGTTGGAGTCTGTGGTGAATTTCAGCGGACGGGACATTTTCTCCAACGAGGAATTTGATCACAATGCGTTGTTCCACGCTCCGTGGTACCGTCTGTTCACTCATCACTCTAGCAACTTCCAGACAGGACTGAACAGGTTCTAACCCTAACAGGAGGGAGGG
Organism: Cryptotermes secundus; assembly: GCF_002891405.2. Taxonomy (NCBI): domain Eukaryota; kingdom Metazoa; phylum Arthropoda; class Insecta; order Blattodea; family Kalotermitidae; genus Cryptotermes; species Cryptotermes secundus. The sequence goes on from NW_019720562.1 coordinate 738,548, forward strand.
TGGAGGTTGTGGCTTCACTCTCTCAAGGTTGCACAGCTGCTGCGCAGTGCGGCTTGTTTACAAAAAAATCAGTCCCGGTCATATTTGAACCACCTAGTAAATGGGTCTGCATATTACACATATTACATATGTAATACTGCATGTAAGTCAGTGATTAAAAACATAGCAGAGGCATGAAACTTCGAGGTTATACTTAACAGATTTAATATATGTACAATATATATATTCAAGAAAGAAGTTCTAAAAAATAATATAAATAATAGTAATGGAACTTTATCAGTAGAAATCTATGCAGTGGGAGAGTAGGATTTGTGTGTTCTGTTCAACTCCTTGTTTGCTTTTTTTAAATCAGAGTATGATGATCCATTATCACATGAAAAGGAGCAAGTGCTCCTATTCGTTTCTCCAGAAGTTGCATTAATTTTAAATCCAGTGAGACATATTAAAGGCTATTATATACATACACTTCTTTAGACACTTCTGCTGATCTTTTTAAAAATATTAGTTTTGTGTAGGATAGAACGAGCTTATTGACTACCTAATTTATAATGCATGTTCAATTACAGGAAGAAAAACTCTGTCAATTTGGAAGAGGAATTCGTGGTGATATCTTCCGTCGGCTTCCTCATTACATATCTGATTATCGTGATGGGTTTATGGATACTCGTACAATTCACAAGATCATTTCCACAACTATGTTCCTCTACTTTGCTTGCGTTTTGCCAGCCATTGCATTCGGTGTCCTTAATGATCATAATACAGAAGGAAAAATTGGTAAATCATAATATTATGTATTAATTCTGTCTCTTTTCAGCATTCCTCGTATTTTATCTCTATAAACATGGAAATTCTTTATCATATTCAACATATTTTGCACTATAGAGTAATTGTGTTTTAACACTCTGGTGGATCATCTTTAAGAGTATTGCCTTCTGGGATCTGTAGGCACACAGTGTGGCAGAAATCTGCCAGCATTCTTCTGAGACAACACTTGATTTCTACATCCCACAACACAATACTCTTCATAGTCACTGCTGTGAGAAACACAAATCCAACATATAATATCATTAACCTGTAACAAGTTTCTCATTTAACAAAATGTATAATGCTCCTGCAAAATATTCATTTTGGGACTTGAGAGTAAAGGTATGTTTCAAAATAATGAATGTTAAAAATCACACATCCTATACAGTGACAGAATCTTGGCATGCAGTTTCCTAAGATATTAAAGTCTGTGAGACCTTCAATTTGAAATAACAATCTATATAGGATTGAAGATAAAATTTAAATGACACTAACTAGCATTGCTGTACTATACTTTATTGATTTTACAGCTTAGATGATATTTTCCAGCACCTGATGAAGGATGCAAGAGAAAATAAAATATAACTAAAGTAAACAAAATTTCACTTCTCATGTCCTGTATGCATGATACTACACAAATAGTTCTCTAGACGTGGAATGGAATGCTTTACTTCCTCTTTTATGTATCATGCATATAATGCAGTCACAAGATCAGAAGAATCCATAATTTTATTTTTAATTTTTAGCAATTAACAATACCAATGACATGAATATTCATAAGACCTTGCATGTGAGAGATACAAATTATTGACTTCAGATGAAAAAAAAAAAAGAAGAACACTTATGTCTGTAGATGTTTCTGTATTTGGTATGGTCAGGATTCTGTGATGTAGAATGTACATATTAAGGATAATCTCCGAGATGTGTTGTCAATTAAGGAATTAAGGGTCAATTTCAAAACACATTTGGAGAAAGACTCTTGTAAGTCTTACTTAGTTCTGCCTATATGTAGCTACATTTATGGAACATGAATCTTTAAAAAAACATATGAATCATATTTTTTATTTGTCTCATATTACTTTCAGATGTGAAGAAGGTGATTGCTGGTCAAACCATAGGAGGTATTTTTTATGTTGTGTTTAGTGGACAGCCATTATTGATTCTTCTTACTACAGCACCACTTGCATTGTATATAAAGAGTAAGTCAATAGGATGTGCATATTTATGAGTGCATGTATCTTCAAGAGTGCACCCCTGTGCATGTTCCCTGCATGAATGTGAGTCTAGTTTTATCTCACATTATGTATATTATTTTACTGTATGCTTCTTGTATCTTCAGAGTGTTCCAGGACTGAAGTCATCACAATGATGCCAGATAGGTAGGCTGAAGCTTGGTTATGCATGTCTTGACATGCACCCCCCCCCCCACACTGAATACAGCTTAATTATTCAGTTGCCTTGAGACTATCATGAGTTACATGTCCCAGAGAAAAACACGGCATGTAGGAGTTTTTGAACATGTAAGCTTGATTGCCTTCAGCAGCAGTTAAAATCTAATTTTGTCAGTGATAAGGATAATTTTTTTTAATTCGCTTAGTGGGGGGTGGAGTCCAACTGGGTCCACTCGGCATGGTGGCCACTGATTGGCCTATTGTAGCCTGCCTTGGGTGATTATGATGATGGAGAATTTGATGGAATGAAGATTAGCAGAGGAAACCGAAGTACTCTGAGAAAACCTGCCCAACCGCCACTTTGTCCACCACAAATCCCCCTTGACCAGACCCGGGATTGAACCCAGGCCACCATGGTGGGAAGCCAGCAACTAACCGCTTGAGCTGTGGTGCTGCCATTCAGTGATAGGGATAACTGGCAATGAAACTGCTTTTGAAATTGTATGTGATGAACACTGACCAAATGATGCCTAAGGTGTTTGTTCAAAGATGGCTATTAGTCAGAAGATGTTGATGCATTATGGAATGAAGACAATATGATGGAGTTACAGGAGATTCTTTGTGATTTCTCTTTATATCTTCAGTCAGGTGATGGGATAGTTCTCAAATTAGGCCATGACTTTTGGCCTCCATATCCTTTTTCAGTTCATTATTCATTAATCATCCTACCTATCAATGAGATGATTACAGAGAAAGAATTTCAGGTTGTAGTTTATTATCTTAACCTCAGTATTATTAGTTCGTGGTTTATTTCATGACATTGTCAGTAGAGCAGTCTGTACAGAATTGAATGGTAGAATGATTAATGAAAGATCGAAAAGGATGTGGAAAGAAAGAGTCATGGCCCAGCATGAAGTCCTATCCCAGCACTTGATTGCAGGTGAGAACCATGAAAAGCCTCCAACACAATAGCTAGTTTCTTGCTCAAGATTTAAACCCAGGACCTCATGAATATGGGTTTATCAGTGTTTAGACCTCAGTAAGAAGTGAAGATGCTTTACCTATATCAGCACCTTGTATCAAGAATGCTGACAAAAGAACAATGAACAAGTTGAAGTAGGTCATTGCTGAGGTGAGCAAAACAGCAGAAAATTGTTATTATCCACACCTGAAAGTTTGCGAGAGGTTATGAAACCTGAAGTTCTCATGTGATCCCAAATGTAAATTAGAGAATTAGAAATCTCAGTACATACTATCTCTTATGCTCTTTGTGATAGAAAACAGAAACAAATTCACAGTAAATTCAGAGATTCATAGAATAAATACCAGACAGCAAAATAATCTCCATCAGCCTCTTGTAAATTTGAGTAAATACCAAAAGGGAGTTTATTGTTTAGGAACAAAGATCTATAATAATCTACCACAACACATTAAGGATATATCGAGTGACACTAAGAGTTTTGAAGTACAATTGAAACAATTTTTACATTTACATTCTTTTTATTGTTTACAGGAATATTTCTGTTATAAATCTTTTTAAGATGCGAGTAGCTGTCTTGCTTTGCAATTAAAAGAAGACAAGGTTGTCAGTCTGTGTTCTGGTTTTTAGTTGCTTATTTTAGATATACACAATCTTTATATCACTGTATACTTTTTTTATTTCAATTTATTATACTATTAATGTATGTTATACAAAACTCATTGATGACATTGTGTTTTAACTACTGAGCTTTTAATTAATAGACTTGTATAAAACTATACAAATAGTAAATTACTTTTACTACTAATATTAACTTATTTATTACATTGTATATGTTTATCAGTATTTTATTACAAATGTGTATGCTATTGGATGACAACTGTAATTCTTAGTTGTGACTGTAACTAGGATGATCTCCACGTCTGCATGAGAATGTATTCTCGACAGGATTTATGGAAGGTGAATAAATGAAATGAAATGAAATTACAATGTACAAGCCATGAAGTCCCAACAGAATTGCTCAAGTGGAAGATGATGCTGGAAGTACTTTTTATTTGACAGGCATTTTGCACCATAAGTTTTTTCATGATGAAGCTGTGGTAAACAAAGAGATGAACACAGGTGTTTGCCTAATGATGGAAGGAAATTTTCCTGAAGTATCTGGAAGTGTTGGCTGCCAAAACAGAATGACAGTGGCCTAGAACGTCTGTTGTTGCTTGTGTGGAAACAACTCCACTGGGATACTGGGTATACTGACTGAGGTTTTTCAAGGCTTTCCTCACTCTTTTGAGGCAAAATGCCATGACTGCTTCCTTTCAGATCCTTTGCAATTCATCAGTTCTGCTATTCAGTGTTATGTAAGCTAGATACTGACAATGTTATAAATTACCCCACTAGCTTCAGACACAGTTATTTTGGCAAATTCTTCTCTACAATAACATCATCCATTAGATTGCAAATATTAATTCTGGTTTATGAAGAAGGTTTAAAAGGATACATTGATTGTGCCTCATGTGTTTCACCTATAAAGGCAGTATATAACTGCCGCAGTTATAAAAAACTCACATCTGCTTGGATCTCTTTGTATTATCCCAATAACATGACACCTAAGTCTAACTAAACATAACATGTAGTATGCAAATGTGAATCAGTTGATTAATATTTTATTTTCAGTTATTCACATTATCTCTGAAGACTTTGACTTAGACTTCTTTGCTGTATACTGCTGTGTTGGACTGTGGAACAGCTTATTCTTGGTCATCTATGCATTGTTTGATGTGTCTCGAATTATGCACTGGTCTACAAGATCAACTGAAGAGATTTTCGCATTTTTCATTTCAATTGCCTTCTGTGTAGATGCATCAGGAGATACAATTAAGAGTAAGTACTTGAACCCTTTTATCTGACTTTTACAGTTAGATTGTGTTATTCATATGAATTTTATTTGCCAAATTACCACCTACAGTAGTTACATTTGAGTGTGTAATTTTGTGTATGTTTCATCAATTGTATCTTACTTTATATACCTTAGTGATAGGATATTAAACTAAATAACAACAAATGCATTATTTATGTGGGCTTACTCTGTGTGTCAACAACTTTGAATCTCTGTGAATACCAATAAACAGTGTTTGATGAATTGAAAAGAAAACTCCAAAAAGTTAATGCTGCACTATAACAGTCCTCTTCAGTTCACTTTGATATGAGGAACCTCTCTTAAGGAAAGGGCATGAAATCAATATGCTAGCTGTTGTCAGGTTCGTTCAAGCATATTTGTGTTCACAGGTACAAGAGAAACAATTACACTTTCTTCATGTCCATCCTCCTATGTGTTTAACGTTCTAGAATACATAAGGTACTTGACATACTCCCATAAGAAGAAATCTAGTGTGTTATGTGAGGAGAATGAGGTGGTCATAGGATTCGGCCTCCTTGACTTATACAGTAACCTGGAAATTCACATCAAAGTAATCTTAAACCTCCTTGCCCCAATGTGGTGGAGCACTGTCCTGCTGGAAAATCAGTTCTTGGAGGTTAGCCACTTGAGGGAACATTGCTTTGCAGAATTTATATTGACGTTTATGTATTAAACAAATAGTGTCCCATGATAATTATGCATTGATTTGGAAATATGGGGATTTTCAGTACCTCAGATTTGAATAGAGTAGAATTTGGCATGCACTTAGGTATGAAAGGCAGCCTTATTCATGAAAATTTAATAGTTTAAAAATTATTGGCTCCTCTAGTAGCTTTAACATGCCAGTGATGAATGCATAGCACTGGCAGCAATCAGTGGACTTGAGAGTTTGTAGAATTTTATTCTAGTATATCTGCAGCCTCAAAGTCTTATGCAGCTACTTGTACACTGCTGAGTGTGGCATTTGCAATTTGAAAGCACTTTTGTGTTTACATTTCTGAAGTCTATTTGAAAAGCATCATCAGATTTGTTCCACATGTTTTTCACTGGTGGTTTCACACTCAAATCCACATAAATCCTCTCTCCTAAGATTAATGAGGTCTGCTCCCTGAGAAAGGGACTTTTTGTAATTTCTGCCCTTTCTTAAATTTAAGTGCTTGATGTCCTCTTTAGAGCTAAGGGCACCAGCTAGTTCCTCTCACCTGGCTCTGACAAGAACTAAGGTTTTCATTTGACTAGAGCAGGTTATCTGTAGTTGCTCAGTTTTCAGAACAAAACAACTACAAAGTTTCCTTCTATGGGTACCCCCATGTACATGAAAGAAAGAAGAGCATGTATATTAATAAGTTTTGTTTCATTTTATGGCTAATATGTGTTCATTGTAATTAATTTTTAAACTTCTGCCGATTTAACCTACATATTTCATGGGGAGGGGGTCTTAGCATGACAGCAGGCATGTCTCACTACTATGGTATCTTTGATCGATTTTTTTCATGGTATTGATAGTTCTGTAGTCTGTTTTTGTACAGATGTAGCTCAAGTAATCAGGAGACATTTCTACTTCTTTTATTGAAATAAGTGAAAAAGTTATCTCTTCTTTACCTTCCAAAAACTCTTCTGGATATGATGAGATTTCATTGAAGATACTAAAAATAAGTGCCCCATACATTTCTTTCCTGTTATGTTGTGTATTAAATAAGGCAGTATCAGCTGGTAAATTTCCCTTACACATGAAATATTCGATTGTTAGCCCTCTATATAAGAAGGGAAATAGAGAAGATTGTTCTAATTATAGACCAATCTCCTTGTTGACATCATTTTCCAAGGTGTTTGAAAAAATTATCTTTAGAAGATTATTAACACATATCTGTGCTAATGATATCTTGGCTAGTGAACAATTTGGATTTCATCCTAACCTTTCC